>NC_139028.1:88357482-88646405 GCF_964662115.1 Mustela nivalis | reverse complement strand
CTGTCTCAGTGGGTGTCCACTTAATTTTGGGGTGGAGTTAATAGGCCAATTTTACTTTTAACAATGCTATGTTTCCATTTAATTTCCATCAGTAATAAGGGGGATGCGTGAGATTCCTTCTGATATACTCTTGCTTCTATTTCTCAAAATTTTGAGGACTGAGGAAGGGATGTGAAGTGCTGTTTATTTGGGTCTTGTAGGAGACAGTGTGGGCCAGACTCTGAGATTCATCAACAGAATTGGTCTGTTTAATAGCTGAGTTGCGATAATCTGATCAGGAACAATTTCCATGTATCTCCAATTACAATTTCAACCAGGGATTAGAGAATTTCTACTTAGAAAGAACAAGTCCAATAAAAGCAATCGAATACTAGACACTCAAGATCCTTAGAAAAAACAGGAAAAAGAAGTAATATTTATGAGTAGCATTTGTTAAATACCAGATCCCTGTGGCAAACATGTTATTCACATGATTTCATTTAATAGTGACAAGGATATGGAACCTAGTAAAAAATCAGAAAAGATGTCACTTGGCCTTGGTTTGTGAGAAAAGGGTGGAAAGCTAATCCTTTGTCATTAAACATAGTCTTGTAAAGAATATAACAATGCTAAGTGGACCATCTCTAGGTATAGAAACAAAGGTTTTTCCAGTTTCTTTCTTAGGTGAATGTGTCTTCTAATACTAATCCCGAATTTGACCTGGTGAGTCTTTCATGATTTAGTGACAGAAAGAATGTCTGAGATGATGAAGCCTAGTACTGAATTTCCTTTACAGAGGAGGAACAGATACAGAGGTTAAGGAACTTGCGCAAGATCATTCTGCTAGGCAACAGGAGAGCTGGGATGAGAAGTGATATCTCTGGGATTTATGCTGGTGTTTCTGCTCTATCCTTTTACCTTCTTATCAGTTATCAGTTATACTTATAGTTATTGACAGCAATCAATCACTTCCACCACTTTTTCCTTTTTTAGCACTATCTTTTGCGGGTGAATGGGAAAATGTTTGAATCCAAGAATAGCACTCTAAGGTAAGCCCTTCACTTAGTAACTATTTATTTCTCAGTAGCTTGTAACAGTTCTACCATTGCAAAGGATTAGCACTCCCTTTCCTTTAAGATGCAAAGGATTAGCACTCCCTTTCCTTTAAGATGCTGGGTAGCACATAGCTACCTGATGGCAGCTACAACTTGTCTTTTTGACAAGACACATGGTATTTCAGCAGAATAATATTCTGTGGCATCGATCAATGTGACAGGATATTTGATAATAATTGGGATGCTCAGCATGCACCCATTTACACTTTTAAGTTGTTCACTGAGATTAACATTTTTCCTATTGCCTTGTCCTTGTTGGCAATTCGTCGAAATTCTCCAATGGTGTAATCATTTCTTCTGTTCTCTGCCTTTGGTATATTTAAGGAAAGTAGTGCACGTATGTAGTTGCTGACAGTTATTTTGGAATGACTTGAGAATCATTTGGAAGTAAGTCATAATATAAATGTCACCTTCTCTGGGAGTATGGAGAAGCTGTTCTTGATATCTCCAGACTGGACCAGGATTCACCTGTGGGCTCCTATGGACTTTCCCTCTATCAGAGCCCTCATCGCTTTGCACTGTTCCTGTGTATAAGTTTTTCCCCTTTGTTAAAAGGTGGGTTCCTTTAAGCTGAGGTTTTTAGAGTCAGATGGACCTGGGTTCAGGTCCTGATTCTGCCACTTGTCAGCAGATAATTAAAATTTTGGGCAAGTTACTTAAACTGTCTAATAAATCTCAGCTAGTTCATGTGTGAAATCGGTATAATAATATCCTTCACAGAGAATTTTTGAATATTAAGCAAAGACTTGTGTGTCAGATGCACAGCACTGAACTGTAGAAAGGAAGCATTCAATGAATGCAAGCTAGAATTTACTTTGTTGTTCTTGTTTTGCTGTCCTGGCATGATTATGAAAAGTTTCCCCCTTTCACTCTCCAGATTGTCCTCATTTTAATCATAAACTATGGGGTTTCCATTTATGACATAATCTGTTAAAGAGCTAGACATCATTACTGTCCAAGGAGAGCATATATCTAAATGTACAGGCCATAAATAAACATTTTAATACCTACTTAGATAAATAATTTCTTTCAAATTAATTTATTTGGCTGACTGAATTTTTATGCATGCATATTTTATTCCTAATTTGAAGTGAAGGCTTATGTGGTAACTTGCTTTGCTGGCCGGACCCCCTCCATGCCTAGAAAATTGTACATCTGTACAAATCTAAAGCATGGCAAACAAAGTAGAAAAAACAGGGAACAAGTCTTCAAGCATTTAAGTACTATGTGATAGAGTTCTCATTCTTGTACAGAGAGTAAGTTATATTCAACACACATTAATCAAAGGGAGTTAATTTTGTTTCTCCTCCTGCCCTAGGAAAGATTATACTTGTATAACTAGATAGATGACTATCATGTCACCTCTTTTTATTTTTAAGCAAGGCAATATAAAGTACTTCCCAAAGAAAATGAATATGGTTCACTTTGGAATCTTATAAAGTGTTTTTTTTTTTTCCTAAAGATTTATTTATTTATTTGACAGAGATCACAAGCAGGCAGAAAGGCAGGCAGAGAGAGATAGAAGGAAGCAGGCTCCCGGCTGAGCAGAGAGCCCGATGCGGGGCTTGATCCCAGGACCCTGGGATCATGACCTGAGCCAAAGGCAGTGGCTTAATCCACTGAGCCACCCAGGCGCCCCAAGTGTTTTTTTTTTTTTTTTAACAGTTATTTTTTTAGTATATATAACAACATATATATGTGTGTATATTTAGTTATAATCAACATTTTGAATATGACTCAAAATTTCTATGTCTATTTTACAACTTTTTAAAAAATAAATTACTTTTTATTTATTTCTTTATTTTTAAGATGTTATTTATTCATTTGACAGAAAGAAAGGGAACACAAGCAGGGGGAGCAACAGGCAGAGGGAGAGCGAGAAGCAGGCTCCCTGCTGAGCAGGAAGCCCAACATGGGGCTCTATCCCAGGACCCTGGGAACATGACCTGAGCCAAAGGTAGATGCTTAACCAACTGAGCCACCCAATTGCCCCCAAAATAAAATACTTTAAAAAAATTATTAACCCAGAGCAAACCACAATGCCTGTCACATGTTAAGTGCTAAAGTAAATGTGTGTTGAATACACAAATGCCTTTCAGTACTATTTGAACTCTTCTATTCTGATGTTATATTTCATATTTACCTAATATTATAGTTGTGTTTACTTATCTCAATTTCTTTCTTCCTGGAACTTCTAGTCCAGGAGATATTGATTTCATCCTCGCCAAATGGAGAAGTAGGTGTGAGATAAATGATACAGGTGTAATGCATGCTTGGTCTGGCCACTACTGGCCTCTATCTCAGCTTCTTCCCTAGTTTCAAAAGATGCCAGATACCTCTCACAAAGTCATCCCAGCAAACCTCCACAGGTGCTTAATACTTAGGAGGACCAGTCTACAATCTGCAGGGTTTGGAATAAGTTCCAGAGCTGATTCTTGAGCTTTGTGGGTACATTGTTCCTTCTGAGAACTGACTGGGGCATGCCTAATTTCTCTGGTTCGTAGTGAAACAGCTATACTTGTTAAAATACTGACATACTCATCCTCCAGGGTAAATAGTTCTGTCCTTAGCCCCCTGAATAACCCCCCCCACAGGTATCCTGGCCAACATGGAACCTCTCCAAGACCTTCTGGAACTCCCCATGGTCCAGCAACTGAAGAGTTAATGCCTAGCTTAGCAGAGAGCCTCCAGGACTCTAGCAGAGTGCACCCATTTTTCTGGCTCTGGTGCTTGCTTGGCAGCTGCCAAATATTTTGAGCACCAACCCTTTGCAGGGAGTAACGAACCTGCTCCCTGAATTCCTTTTGGTCTTGCAGATTTCTTCTTCTTTCCCAGCCTGCCAGTGTTCTGTTTGGTCTCTCCAGCTCCACATCTGGAACCTAGTACCACTCTTCCTCACTGTACTCAAAATCCTCCAGTCTTCCTTTGTCCAGCCTGTTTCTGGTGATCGCCACATATGGTGTATCTGCCAATGGTTGAAGTCTCCTCCCTCAATCCAAGCTCCTCTCAAAACTCATGTGAGTAGGTAGACCATGGCCTTTAATCATGGACCCCTCCTCTTAGGGCAGGTTTGCCAGGCATCCTGTATGGATAAGACATGTCCTGTATTTAATGAATTTAACTCTCATTCTATGTTGACTTTGTCAGGTCATTCTAAGGATCCTGATTTCAACTTTTACACCCCGAATTGTAAAAGTATGACTGGGCTATTTTTCAAATCACACTGGATATCCTGCCTTTTATTTTTTTCTTTTTTTTTTGCCCCCTTAAAACCTGGCAACTCTTTCTTCCTGTCCTGAAGACCATAATTTTACCTTCATTTGTTTGTATTCCTATTACTTCCTGCTATTCTTTTTTTCTGTCTGGTTCAGGGTCTTTCTCCTTTGTCTACAGCGCCGTGTGGCCTACAACCTAGGTGGTCAGCACCAATTTTCTGCTAATTAAGACACAAAAAAGTATTGAATGAATGAATGAATGAATGAATGAATAGATGAATATAAGAAAAGAGTTTTCTCCATTGCATTCTCTTTCTCCTTATAATCCCATTCAGAATACAACACAGACTTTGAGTCTGAAAAACACATAACTATAATAGAAACTAAACCCTATTCTGGGGAAGCCAAACTGCTTTATACCACTGCTGTTTTCTGTATTTCATTATTTTTTTGTTTATTGCCAGAACAGAGTGGCTTTCTTATAATTTTAGTGCATCCTCATTCCAAATGCAATTTCAAAACCAGTAAAGTCAGAGCTGCCACTGCAGTTGGGGATTTTCTTTATCAAATGATTCAACCTTAAATGTTCCTTCTCAGTCCTTCATTTGCTCATGTCATTATCCTTACTTTCTGCCTCGGCCTCCTTCAACTATTTGTAATCAAACCAGACTGTGTGACTGCCCCATTTTCTGTCCAAATATTTCTCCATGTGATAGGTTTTCCTGAGCACTCAGGATTCATGACATCTCCTTACTGTAACAGTCTATCTCCCTTAATGAAATTAAACTGGGATCCTCTAGCCTTCACTTCAGAATATTAAGTCAATCTTAATACTTAGATTATTTTTAACAAACTTATTATTTAAACAACTGAACAGTTGTTTGAGGCAGAAGAAACTGTTAGAGGACAAAGATGGGATCCATTCAAAAGTGTAATAAGATTGGCTTAATATTCTGAAGTAAAGGCTAGAGGATCCCAGTTTAATTTCATTAAGGGAGATAGACTGTTACAGTAGGGAGGTGTCATGAATCCTGAGTGCTCAGGAAAAAAAAAATAATAATAAATACTTACTTAGCAATTAGTAAAGTGCCAATCTGTCTCAGATGTGCTAAGGAGAACCAGGAGAAGATGTTTTTGTCTACAGTTGAGCCAATGTGTTAAAGGAACAGTTGGGCACACTTGGGGTGGGGGCCACGAGGGAGTGGAGATGAAAGTAATTAATATATATTGAACAACCATCATGTGCCTTTTAAGATATGATCTCATTTTATCCCTAGAGTAACCTTGCAAAGTATATTCTAAGTAATCATGGTCAACCAGGCTGATAACCTGCTCAAATCCTTCAGTTATTAAATAGCAGAACTTGAATGTAAACCTAGGTCTCTCCTCAAAGTATCATTTTGTCTCTCATTGCTAAAATCACCACGGTGGCAGCAGAAGTGATCAAAACCAGAGAACTCAAGGGGAGGGTAATGCTCTAAGACAGAGGCAGACTTACTCATTCTCTGTCTCTTTCACTCCTTTTCTCTCCTTTATATCTTCCATTCATTCTAGGCCATTCCTGGCATATTTCTAGATTTTCAGGATGCTGATGAGCTGATGAATAAGATAAACACAGACCCTGACCTCCTACAGTTACATTCTAGGATAGATTATAAAGACTGGAGAAGTAATTTCAAGCTTGATATAATTATTGAAGTTATTTTGGAAGCATCTAAGGAGATATTGGAAGATGGCATTTGTTGGAGGGGTGGGGATCAGCAAAGGCATTGTGAAGATAGTAATAGGTGGGTTGAAATGTGAAGGATAAGAATAATTTAGCTATGCCAAGAGTTAAGGGAATAGTTGTTTGAGGCAGAAGAAACTGTTTGAGGACAAATATGGGATCCATTCAAAAGTGCAATAAGATTGGCTTAATATTCTGAAGTGAAGGCTAGAGGATCCCAGTTTAATTTCATTAAGGGAGATAGACTGTTACAGTAAGCCTGAGTGCTCAGGAAAAGCTATCACATGGAGAAATATTTGGACAGAAAATGGGGCAGTCACACAGTCTGGTTTGATCACAAATAGTTGAAGGAGGCCGAGGCAGAAAGTAAGGATAATGACACGAGCAAATGAAGGACTGAGAAGGAACATTTAAGGTTGAATCATTTGATAAAGAAAATCCCCAACTGCAGTGGCAGCTCTGACTTTACTGGTTTTGAAATTGCATTTGGAATGAGGATACACTAAAATTATAAGAAAGCCACTCTGTACTGGCAAAGAATATACTGAGTGGCAGTTGGGAATGTGATCAAATCCAATCTCCCCAGTTCTCCAATTATAAACTGTTTTCCAAAAGTGTAGGTAGGTAGGCTGATTAAAGTACATGCTCTAAAATAGCCAAATGCTTCCTCCAATGTTTAAAATCCAAGCAGGGCCTTCATCACAGAACACTTTCCGTATTAAATATTAATCAAAATAATTTCATTTTGCAGATTCAATACTTAAAATATCAATTTAGATGATGGATCACAGTCTGTGAAGCTGGAATGAACAGTAAATGCATCTCTCCCTCCACTCCTCGCATTTACACCCAAGGGACCTAGAATCTGAAAAGGATTAGTGAGTGCTCAGCAACACCAAACTAGGTTATGGTAGTTAAACCAGAAGAGTGCATTTTTCTTGATCAAAACAAAGAAAAGTAGGTTGATACTGAGCTTCAGCTTTAACTGAGCTGTCTACTGATGGCATATAGAACTTTCCCTTGACAAATTCTTATTTTTCTGCCTTTTATCTCTAATGAAATCTACTGAGGTACTAATGAAATACTGAAGTAATTATGTTAGGAGTTAGTTGGACTGTTAGGTTATTGGGGCCAGGGTCCCCATCAAGAAGATATGGAGTCAGGACAGCAAAAACAAAACAGCACTGACATCTTGTTTTGCAGCTTAGACAGGTCCATACTAGCATTCTGTTTTGCAGTCTTTGCTGAAGTGACTTCCACAAAACATAATAAAATAAAACAACCACAAAGCATTTGTCACCATCATGGACAAGGGACAGTTAAGACATAATCCTCCAGATGTCAGCCAAAAAAGAACATCAGCACATGGACATTTACCTAATAGGTAGACAGATAGGTGACCAAAGTCCTAATTGGCACAACTCAGCACACTCCAATTTCTAAAGATAGTTCCACAAAAGATCTCATAAAAATCGCTAAACTTAGAAACTCCAGTGGCAACCCTCTTGGGTTCCCTTCCTCTTTGGGATCTTTGTACTATTGCTCAATCAGCTTCACTTTGCTGCCCACCACTCTTCATCTGGTCTATCTCTTCCTTCTGCCCAGGGTGGTGACCAATAGCAGCAGGCAGTAAAGGCTGAGAAATCCTGTAACAGTTGTTGCTATTAGAAATCTGATGGCATCTCATTAAAAGTGAGGGGAGGAGAGTGTTTGCAAACATGGCAAGTGGAATTAACAGTGGATCATGGACTATCCCAGAAACATGTGCTCTCCTATGTGCCATGGCAATATGCTCCACAAACTTCAAAATCATAAGATAGTAGCCTGCTTCCCCTCTTTTTCATTCAACCAAGACTAAGCTCTGGCTTTGACCTCAGTTCTATCCTAGGTACATAGTGTCGAGGCAGGGCTTACAGACACATTAAAATCTTAGGAAATTTAGCTTATAATTTATATAATTTTGGTAATGGGTAGACAAAAATGGACATTTGCATTAGGGATAAAAGGGGCAATTAAAATTGCTAATAGAGTTGGAATCAACATTTCTGGAGTGTATCCTTAAGGATAAAGAGAAATGAGACAATGAACACCTGGTACGTATATCGATTTCTCCCTTTGTTGGTTAAGAGAGAGCCAAAAACCAGGTGGATGAAACCAGATCAGAGGATTCTGCTGGGTTCTGACTTGAAGTTAGGAGGGGACTGGAGGAACTTTTCCTATCTTCAAGTTTCAAATTATTCCATGTTTTTTTTACCAAGACAAGAGCAAGTACTGGAAATAGTGGGATATATGAGGCACACAAAGAGGGTATATGGAACCAAGGGCCAGGAACCCATTAGTAAATGCTAAGTAACTTCTACTTATTGAGCCTATTGGCAGGTACATTACTTCTGATCAACCATGGCATTCATCTCCCCTCTGAGGCTCAGAATCTTTCTCAACACCAGTTTTCAGCTAAACATTAACAAATGACTAGAGTTAGTGCATGAGATGAAATTCTAGTCCTTGTGCCAACTTGTATGGCATAGAGTAAAGGGATATCAGTAATGCTTAGAGCATCTTGTGTGGCCTAACAGAAGAGATACCATGAGCTGGGTTTTGAAGGATGAATATCTTTTGGGTAAGAGGAGAGTAATCTTGGGAAAGAGTACTATAGGAACTAAAGTGTAGAGACTGTGGTGAGTATGACTATTTCTGGGAGACTGAAGATGCTGACCTGAATAGAGGAACAGGTATGTGTAAGGAGTAGGAAGAAATGTAGTTGGACAAGTAGAGTGAGTCAGATTGTGCCAACATTCTGAATTTGTTGTGATAGGAAATCAGGCTGGTGCAGAATTGCAAATCTCTTTAATGCTGGGCTTAATGGAAGGCAGCTGGATTCTTCTATCTTCTGCATTCAGTTGGTACATTAATGAGAAAACAAGTGTGAGAAAAGCAAATAATATCTTAATGTTATTATGAAAATAGCTTTGACCTCATGAATTCCCCTGAAATGGTCTGAGGCAGCCAGAGAACTGCAGTTCTTGACCCTGCTAAGGAGTTTGGAAAGGGAAACTACTCAAGTAGAAGTTAAAACAAGAGTGGTGACATAATCTGACATGTATTCTAAAAAATTACTTTGGCTGATGTGCTGTAAAAGAATTATGGACAGGCAATCTCACCAGTAGAAGCAGCAGAGTTACTTGGTAGTTTTTGTCATAATCCAGGGGGTGGCATAATGGAATGGGTGCCTGGTTGAATATAAGTGACATTTTAAAGGAAGAATCAGTGGTTCGAGTCAAACACTTCCTCTTTCTTTTGTTATTGAAAAGAATAAAAGAAGAATTAACATTTTTCCCCTAAAAATTAGGTAACCCATTAGTCTTAACATAGTGAATATTTTGCTTTTTTATACTAGCTGTCATTGCATATTTTTAGACGGTTGCAATCAATATACATTTTACTTTGTAGCATGCTATTTTAAACTATCATACACACACACCCACATACACAAATGTCCGTGTTTCTATATAATTTTAGTTTTTTTTTTTTAAAAGATTTTATTTATTTATTTGACAGACAGAGAGATCACAAGTGGGCAGAGAAGCAGGCAGAGAGAGAGGGGGAAGCAGGCTCCCTGCTGAGCAGAGAACCCGATGTGAGGCTGGATCCCAGGACCCTGGATCATGACCTGAGCCAAAGGCAGAGGGTTTAACCCACTGAGCCACCCAGGAGCCCCTATATAATTTTGGTTTTGAAGGCGTGTTTTCTTATATCATCTTACTATGTCCTGATTTATAAAATTTCTCTCTCCAAGGGTTAATATTCCCATCATTTATATTTTTTCCTCTTCTAGATAATGCTGTTAGGATTCTCACAAACATATGTTTTCACTTGTATTAAACAATTCTGTGTTTAGGATAGGTTCTTAGATGTGGCACTAGGGAGTCAAAAAGTATTGTTTGCTTTTTTGTAAACTTTCAAACTTGGGTAAACTTTTCTCTAGGTATTAAGGGCTATCCACTTCAGCAAGAGAAATAGATTAGTTACTTCCAGATACTGAGGCCCCAAACTTTGGAGTCATTCTTGAGGAAAAAGGGTGAAGGGTTATAGTTGCCCTTTATACTGATTTTTCAATTGTTGTATAAATTTGAAAATACATAAATATAAAAAAATCAAACAAATCTTTTTCCTGAGGCAAAAAGACCAGACATAAACATCACGAACATAGAGACACTCAGAACATAGGTGAGCTTCTCTTACTATTTTACATCCAACATCTAGTCCATTAGCAAATCCTGTCAGTTCACTTGTCAAAATAAAATATATAACCAGAATCTGCTTTTCCTTACTGTCTTTACCACTAACACCCTGCTCCATGACATCTCTTTCTTCAACAGCACCCCCACCAGTCTCCTTGTGTTATAACCCTGTATCTATCCTCATGCCAGAAACTGGAATGTTTCTTTTTATTATTATTATTTTATAAGATTTATTTAAAATATTTAAATTATTAAAATTTATTATTATTAAAAGATTTAATTTAAAAGATTATTTTTTGGGGGGAGGGACAAAGGGAGAGGAAGAGAAAGAGAGAATCTCAGACTTCTCACTGAGCACAGAGCTTATACGGGGATTAATCACAGGATCCTGAGACCATGTTCTAAGCTTAAACCAGGAGTTAGACGCTCAACTGACTGAGCCACCCAAGCGCCCTTGGAGTGATTCTTTTAAATGGTAAATTAAATCATGTCATCCCTCTGTCTAAAATCCTCTAAGGGCTTCCTCCGCCCCACCCCCTTTTAAAAAAAGATTTTTATTTATTTATTTGAGAGAGAGAGAACACAGCAGGGTGAGCAGCAGAGGGAGAGGGAGAAGCAGGGAGCCTGACATGAGGCTTGATCTCAGGACCCTGGGATCATGACCTGAGCCAAAGGCAGATGCTTAACCGACTGAGACACCCAGGCACCCCAAGGACTTCCCATTTTAAAAGTCAAAGCTCTTCAAGTCTGTAAGTAGAGTGATCATATAACTTATTATCCAAAGTGGAAGTATTTTGGGACAAAAGAAGCTGATGTCCAGACAACAGCTGTAGTGAATGCAAACTTTCAGGTATATAGTCACCTTTCTTCTGTGGATCTACCTGTGCTTTCCTGTCACCTCTTGATCATCTTTATCACTCTCTATGTCTCCACCGTCCCCTTGGGCCACACAGACCCTCCTAATGATTCTCTAACATACCAAATACGATATTCTTCCTCCAGACAACCTCACAGTTCCTTCCTTTACTTCCATCAGTCTCCTTGCAAACGTCAACTTATAAAACCTGCCTTTTCTGACCGTTCTATATAAAATAGTATCCCCTCTTTCACCCACTCCCACACTTCCTAGCCTCTGTAACCAGCTTTATTTTCTTCACAGCATCATCCTATGTAGATATACTTGCTTCTCTGTATATTTTGTCTCTTTCTACTAGAATGAGTGCTCTGTGAAGCAAGGAGATTGTTCTGTTCACTGTTTATTCCCAGCATTTGAACAGGGCCTGGCACATGGTAGGATTTCAATGAATATTTGTTGGAATAATTAAAGAATGTGAGATGTTCAGCTGCTTGGTTGGACCTGAAGCCAGCAATTGCAAATTCATGGCTCAATTTCTGTTCCTAACCCTGTAGAGTCATGTTCATATCCCAGGGTAGTAGCATCTTCAGTTCCTTCAGCTCTTCACACTCTCTGGCTTGAACGTAGACATATTCCCGTGTTCCAAGAGCATCTGAGGCTTGCCTTTCTCCTACGCACATCTAATTGAACAATCTGTGTTTCTACCTGGACATTTTTAATGTAAAGTCTTTCTGACAAGTATATCACAGTAACAAGCAAGGCTCTTTTTAGTTCTTCATTTAATTTTTTCAGTTCAGGTTGTGTTTTTCCTAGGGCATAGGCCATCCTCACCCTTTTAACCTCTTCACCTCATTCCCTACTATCCTACTTCGTGCCTCTTATATTATAGAGGAAAGGAATGCCCTGATTTTTTATGCCATGGTGTCTTTGTATCTTGTTCTTGTCTTGAATATTCTTGGAGACTTCTAGTAGTTCTTTGAACTCAAGCAACTCCACCAAATGCCTCTTTTGACTCACTTAACCAGAGTGATTACTCCTTCCTCTGTATTGTCAGTGTTCTTTATTACATATCTGATATACTCACCATATTCTATTGCACATGTTTCTAAAACATCTTCCCCAATAGATAATGCACTCTTTAAGGGCAAGGACTACACAGCATCCCCTTTGCTTGACAGTATCTGGCACATAATAGACAGTACAAAGTCAGAGAAACTAGAAATTAAGTGTCAAGGTGGCTCCAAGTTCTCAGAATAATAGAGATGTTTTAGCAAGCCATGATTTTCGTTGATGCCACTAAGTCTGATGTACCTGAAATATGCTGTGTCTTTTTGATACTCTATGATGCTGAGGAGGGAGCGTAGAATAAGAAGGGCTTACCTTTTATCTAGTCCCTGATTTCATTAGCATGTAGAACCTTTGCCCTTATTGATCAGATATTTTTGTTAGATGGGTTTATTCTCCAAAGAGTTTTTATTTGCTACTGTTTCACCTTCATGGTTCAACAGATGATACTTCACTTTTTTGATTGACAAAGTATGTTTATCCTCTAACTTTTGCAGAGTGAGATAATATGTCTAACCCTGAGAAACAAAAAAAGCTTTAGTATATATAACGAAGTCTACATCTTGCAATGTGAAAGACAGTGGGGCATTGTGGTGAAGCAAGGGCTTTGTGGCTAGACAGAGTTGGCACCAAGTCCTGGCTTTATAATTTTCTTGATGTGTGATTTTGGGAACCTCTTAACTCTAGTTTATCCACCTACAAAACAGAATAATTTCAATTATATAAGGCAGTTATGAGGACTTTGTATAGTGCTCAACACATAAGCCATTGCCTATGAGGGTATCCCATTATTTTTCAGGGAGCTTGGATTTCAATGGGAAGGCAAAGATCATGCTTAAAATATTTGGAAAACTATCATAGCAGTGTGCAACTGAGAAAGTCTGTGGAATGCAAAGGTCGGGAAAACTTCCCCAAACAAAAGGACTAATTTCTTGAGGAGGAGAAGGACCTCAAAGGGTGAGTATGAAGGGACTAGACAGGAGGAGATAGAGCGTTCTAAGGAGCCAATGAATAGTTTATGGGGGTTGGGTGAATATTCATATACCTAAATGTCATAGTAAGATATTGAAGCCTTGTCCAGTATATGGAAAACACAGTCTGCTGCTGCTATTTTTGCTATTTCCCTTGGTGAGGACATCTAAGGCCAGCAGTGCAGAGTACTGGATCAAAGATAGAACAAGTGCAGACAGTACTGGATTCACAGCCTTCCCTGTTCCCTCAAGGCTGCCCGTGGAGCTTCCTGGTCCCAGTGCATCAGAGCTGTACACTCTTCCAGCTGTCAACCCAGATAGAGAATATTTGCGGCTAAGGATCTGTGGGACTTCCCTTCAACCTGGCCTGGTTAACATACAGAGCTGGGCTGTGCAAATGTTCTTTGTGGTCAGTTATAGGAAGCCTTAGAGGAAAGGTGAGGCATTGAACAGCATCCTTCAATTCCTGCTCAAGAGCAGCAATAACAAATTCATACAAGCATGTGGACAAATACAGCATTTAGCTCCTCTTTGCAAGGTTGAAAAGAAGGAATGTATGAAAGTATTCTTTAGCAGAAGGCAACATTGTAGCTCATGATGTTTATCCAGAGCTCTGTGATCTCTGGCAGTAAATTCTGAACTTAAGTTTGACTGGAGCTGCATGTTCCCAGGTGTAACCACTTATGTATTAGCCCTTTGTGATCTACAGCCTTAGCAGTTTGTTCTGTCCAAGAACACTGCTCAGGTCATCTCCAGGTTTGAAATGCAGTGACTTTTTCTGATTCCTTGTTGGAGGTTATCTCACTTTTTCTCTCCTTTGAATTTATCTTTTGGAAGTTGACCTTGCACCTTGTCTTAAAGGTGTTGGTTGCTTCTCTTCCAGTTACTTGAAGGTAGGGAGTATATTTTATTCATCTTCCTATCCTGCCCATCACAGTAACTTCCATGTACAAATATTTGAACTGATAGATGGCTTTATTTCTCACATACGAATCAAGGGGTTCTACAGTGAATTATGTTGCTTTGTCTTTCCAATCTGTACTCATCACAGGGTTCTGATGGCCTCTTTTCAAAAGCACAAGGCTGTGCCTTTAATTACAGTCACTATCAACATAGACAGTTTTTAAGAACAGAACGTCATCCACAGTTTTCAAAGAGCAACTCTCTTGCTTGTTTCTTGTTTCACATAGAAACATTGAGCCATTAGGAATTAGGAATTAGAGTTGAGTGAGAGTTTTAAAGCCTCCGTCTACAGGCACCAATAGAATTACAATCTCACATCACTGAGATTGAGTGACTGAGTGACTTTGGTCAAGTCGTTTGTTTTTACCGTTTCTGAGATGAACAAACAAAACACTGGGACATATTTGCCTAGGAGGTTTGTCATAGGGTTAAATGAAGAATTATTTGTGGAAATGCTATGTAATATGTGAAGTGCTGTAAAAGTTGGTTTGATGATAAATTGCTGGGATCCCACACTGGACTGTGTCTTAAAATGGAGAAATTTCAATAGAGAATAATACAGAATCCCAAAGCTGTTCAAAATGTATTTTAACATAGGGGTGCATGAGTGGCACAGCCAGTTGATTGTCTGACTCTTGGTTTTGACTAGGATCCTGATCTCAGGGTGGTGGAATTGAGCACTGGGTTGGACTCTGCACTCAGCATGGAGTCTACTTAAGATTCTCTCTCTCCCACTGCCTCTCCTCCTCACTCTGTCTCTCTCTCTGAAATAAATAAGTAAATCTTTAAAAAACATATCAACCTAATATAGAATATGACATGATTTTGTGGGGGAAACTATATTGTTAGTTTCAATCAAGAATGTCTAAAACATTTTCTGGAGATATGTGAATGAGGATTATGGAAGGAGGTATTCCTTGGTTGTATAAACTTGGAAAATACTGAATTGAAGTTCATCAAGATTTGATTCTTAAAACATCTTAGATGTTTGAATATGCCAGTTTTTACTGAGCAATTTCCATTGTGTGTGTGTATGTGTGGAGTACATTTTATTGTATTTCTTAAATATATATGAATCTGGATTGCCTTCTCCCTTCATTTCTTCCACAGAGTATCTTAGGTTAGAATTCCATAGAATGTGTTTTAGAGATTTTTAAAATCTATTTATTTGAGAGAGCATAAGTAGAGATGAGAGGGAGAAGCAGGCATTCTGCTAAGCTGGGAACCCAATGTGGGGCTCTATCCCAGGGCCCTGGGATCATGAGGTTATATTTTTAAAAATGCTGCTCCAGAAGAGAGCCAGAACTTTTTTGTGACCCACATATTTCGCTGGAAGATAGACTAGGAAGAACAGTTTGATAACCACAGGTATATCCTGTGGTTATCAAATTAATAATTATCAAAATTATATTATCAAAATAATCTATGTTCTTGAAATGTGATCCAGATGCTTGGTTAGGCCTCCATTTGATTTGGCAGAGGAAGTCCTCACGAAGTGAGGGTAGGCTAAACGGGAGATCCAGATGGTCCTGCTACAATGTGGATTAGACTGGTCAGAAAGAATTTCTAGGCTTTTCAATGATAACTCCAGAGCGACCATAGAAATCAGTCCTACTAACTACCCCTGGCATTTATTTTTCATTATTTGCCTTTTTCCACTAGACCTAAGAGACAACTTAAAAGAATGTAATTTTATAGAATGTTATTGGGGCAGTACTTTGTCATACATTTTTTGCTATAAGAATCTACATAATATATAGACCAACAGAAGTCACATATCTTGGACTCTAAAAGGCCAAGAGTAAAATTCAGGTTAGAGGGGATTTTGCCATGTATCTGATAGGAAGACTTCCCTGCCAAGACAAGCTGAGAGCAGTAAAAAATTTGAAGAAGGGCCACAGACTAGCAGTTCACTGGCTGCATCTAGCTCTCAGATATTTCCTGCTTGGGCCACATGGTGTTTTTCAAATGAGGTAATTATACTGCAATTGCAATTTCTACTTTCTCTCGAAAGTGTAAGAGATTTAGCAGTACAGGGCTATATCACTGCATGAAAGAGCAGAGTAACACATGCCCAATTTAAATAGTCTGTATGCTTCCAGTTTGCCATATTGTCGACCTCGTTTTTGTTTTTGAACACGATCTACTTAACTCAAATTTTATTTTTTAACCTGCCTGGCCCTGTAGAACTTTATAATTGATGGCCCCTACATTGGAAGTATTCTTTAGGGCCGTTTAGTCCGGATACTTTTTCTAACTATTCTGTTTAGGAATACAATGAATGATAAAGTGAAGGAAATGTTCATTTAATCCATCAGTATGCAGTGAGCCCCACCTGCTAGATTACAAAGTTGAAAAGGCAAAGGCTCTTTCTTTTTTGTTTTCTCAGTAGCTAGTATTAAGCATAATGCACTCAGATATTTGTTGAATGACAAAAGGGGGAAAGATAAAAAGAAATAAAGAAGGAAACACAAAGAAGGAAAGAGCAAAATAAAAAGAGATGGAAAGAGAGAAAAGAAAAAGAAAGGGAAGAAGGGAAAAGGAAAGGAATGAGGAAAAGAATGAAGAATGGAGGAGCAGAGGAGAAAAAAGGAATTGTGTATTAGGGTCTGATCTGGGTATTGTGAACTCAAATATATATAAATTTGTGTTCTTTACTCTTGAGGTCATAGTGATTTTTTTTCTCTTTTACATAGCTACTGAGCTAGAGAGTTCCTGATATCAGTTTACTTGCTAAGACAACGTGAAGAGAGCCTGACAAAAAAATCTTTTTTTTGCTGTTAAGAAAATGTTATTAGCTGATATGGCAGTAGAATCAGGGGAGGTGGGAATGAGGAGGAGTGTTCTGAGAGTCAGGTGCAGTTGTGGTTCATTTGGGGCTTTCTGTGTTCTTTTGCATTCTTACTAGCATTTATGGCTCTTCTGAACTCCTATATTTTCATGAGGCTTAGAGCTTTTTAATTATAATAACTAGTATGAAAATAATAAAAGATGTTGTTTGGTCCCTTAGCTTTGTAAGATCTACTCATGTAATTGCTACTTCTGGGCAATTATGAATTATCTTATAAAACTGTTTAAACTCAAGTTTATTGAAATGTGTATTCAGGGACCTTGATTGGCGCATGGACATGCTTACTTATACCTTAGCTCTAGGATGGGGGGAAATCAATTCTAAACCCCATGGGCCTGGGTGTAGCTGAAGAATACCACAGCGAGCTATTCAGTAAACCACCTTGAACTTTATGGAACCCCTAAATTAAAGAAGCATCAACACAAAAGAAGAGTTCCACTAAAAACATATAACATATAAAAACATACAATAAGACAGTTCCATTAATGCTATTTGACTAAGAAAAAACACATTGGTGGGGAAGTCAAGAAGTCCAGCACGATTGTTTCCCATTAACACAGACATTTGATTATCCTTCGGACACCTGCTTAGCTACGTGGCTTACTTCATATTCCAGAGTATGTTCTTCCCTATAATTGATACCAAAGGTGTTTGTATTACACATTTTGGAAAGCAAAATTGTGATTGCTTCATTAAAGAACCCATTGATTTGGGTATCTTTCTGAGTGTTCAAACCTAGAGCTCCTTGACAAACAATACTCATTCTATGTGTGAAAACTAAGCCTGCCTTGTTGACTAGAAGGTATAAGAGTAAAGATCTTAACAATCATAAAACCATCTTAACATCAGCAATAACAAAATTATAATAATCCTTTTATATTCTTTAAGTGTAGAATATGAAAACTCAGGTCTTAGAATTAGACCAGATTTTTAATTTTAAATTCTTCATTACTACCTTTGTGATAATGATCTCTATAAGCACTGTTTACCTCATATTTGAAATGGGAATCCTTTTTTTTAAAAACCATATTTAAGGTGTTTGAGGAATTTTTAAAAATATAATTTACATACAATATTATATTGGTTTCAGTTGTACAATGTAGTGATTCAACATTATATATGGTACAAGGGATCACCACAATAAATCTAGCTAGCATCCATCACCATACAAAACTGTTAAAACATTATTAACTATATTCCCTGTGTTGTACATTGCATTGCTTTGTCTTATTTATTCTGTAACTAGAGGCTTGTACCTTTTTATTCTTTTTCTCTAATTTTTCCCATCCTACCCAGCTTCTCTCTCTGTTCTCTGTATTTATTAGTCCGTTTCTGTTTTGTTTTATTTGCTTTGTGTTTTAGAGTCCACATATAAGTGAAATCATATAGTATTTGTCTTTGTCTGACTTATTTCACTTTAAATAATACTCCCTAGGTCCATCCATTTCATTATTTTTCATGGCTGAGTAATATTCCATTGTATATGTACATACCACATCTTCTTTATCCATTCATCTATTGACAGACGCTTAGGTTGCTTCTGTATCATGGCTATTGCAAACTGTGCTGTAATAAACATAGGGGTGCATATATCTTCTCAAATTAGTATTTTCATTTTCATTGTTTATTGGATCATATGATAATTTTATTTTTAAATTTTTAGGAAACTCCATACTGTTTGCAATAATGGCTGTACCAGTTTGCATTCCCACCAATAGTACACAAGTATACCTTTTTCTCCACATACTTGCCAATGTTTGTTTTTGTGTCTTTGATTTTCACCATTCTAAGAATTCTAAGGTGATAGCCCATTATGGTTTTCATTTATGATGATTAGTGATGTTGAGCATTTTTTCATGTGTCTGTTGGCTATCTGTATGTCTTCTTTGGAGACATGTCTGATCATGTCTTCTGTCCATTTTTAATTAAATTATTTGTGGGTTTTTTTGGTATTTGGTTGTATAAGTTCTTTTTATATTTTGGATATTAACCCTTTATTGGATATGTCCTTTGCAGATACCTTCTCCCATTCAGCAGGTTGTCTTTAGTTTCTTTGATTGTTTCCTTTGGTGTGCAGAGGCTTTTAATTTTGATATAGTTCCAATATTTTTTTTTCTTTTGTTTCCCTTACCTCAGGAGACATATCTAGAGAAATGTCAGTACAGCTGATAAATTATTACATGTGCTCTCTTCTAGGATTTTTATGGTTTCAGTTATTACATTAGATCTTTAATCCATTTTAAAATTATTTTTATTTATGGTGTGAGAAAGTGGTCCAGTTTCATTCTTTTGCATGTAGCTGTCTGGTTTTCTCAACACCACTTGTTGAAGGAACTGTCTTTTTCCCTTTGCATATTCTTGTCTCCTTTATTGAAGATTATATTTCCTCCTTTGCTGAAAATATATTATTGACCATATGTTTGTGGGTTTATTTCTGCGTTCTCTATTCCATTCTATTTATATATGTGTCCATTTTTATGCCAGTATCAAACTGTTTTGATTATTACGGCTTTATAGTATATCTTCAAATCTGGAATTGCAATGCCTCCAATATTGTTGTTTTTCAAGATCACTTTGGATATTCAGCATTTTTTGTGGTTCCATACAAATTTTGGGATTATTAGTTTTAGTTATGTGAAAAATGCTACTGGTATTTTTATAGGAATTGCATTAAACCTGTAGATTGCTTTGGGTACTATAGACATTTTAATAATATTTGTTCTCCTGATGCATGGACATGGAATATCATGCAACACCACTAGCTGTGGGTTTTTCATATAAGGCCTTTACTATGTTGAAGTATGTTCCCTCTAAATCTACTTTGTTGAGGGATTTAATCATAAATGGTTGTTGTACTTTGTCAAATGCTTTTTCTGCATATACTGAAGTGATCATATGGTTTTTATTCTTTTATTGTGTGGTGTATTACATTGATTTCTTTGTGAATAATGAACTACCCTTGCATCTCAGGAATAAATCCCACCTGATCATGGTCAATGACTTTTTAAATGTATTATTGAATTCATTTTGCTAATATGTTGTTGAGGATTTTTGCATCTGTATTCATCAGAGATACTGGCCTATAGTTATCTTTTTCTGTAGCATCTTTGTCTGGTTTTGGTATCAGGGTTATGCTGGCCTCATAGAATGAATTTGGAAGCTTTCTTTCCTTTTATATTCTTTGGAATACTTTGAGAAGAATAGGCATTAACTCTTTTTTAAATGTATGGTACAATTCACTTGTGAAACTGGACTTTTGTTGGGAGTTTTTTGATTGCCAATTTAATTACATTGATGATAATTGATCTGTTCAAATTTTCTTTTTTCCTGATTCAGTTTTGATAGGTTATATGTTTCTAGGAATTTATCCACTTTTAGGTTTTCCAATTTGTTGGCATCTGATTTTTCACAATCTCTTAGAATCCTTTTTATTTCTGTGGGGTCATTTGTTATTTCTCCTTGTTAATTTCTGATTTTGTTTGAGTCTTCTTTCTCCTTCCCATTCTCTCTCTGTCTCTCTCTCCTTTTTTTTTTAAATGATTTTTTAAAATGATTATTTATTTATTAATTCATCAAGTTTGTTCATCTTTTCAAAGAACCAGCTTCTGTTTCATTGATCTGTTATATTGGATTTTTAGTTTTTATTTTATTTATCTCTGCTCTAATCTTTATTACTCCTATTATTTCCTTCCTTCTACTAGTTTGGGGTTTTGTTTATTCTTCTTTTTCTAGTTCTTTTAGGTGTACATTTAGGCTGTGTATTTGAGACTTTCTTGTTTTTCTTGTTTTTTGAGGTAGGCCTATATTCCTATAATCTTACCTTTTAGAACAGATTTTGCTGTATCCCAAGTATTTTGGACTATTTTGTTTCCATTATTTGTCTCCATGTATTTTTTATTTCCTCTTTGATTTCTTGGTTGACCCATTCATTGTTTAGTTTAACCTCCATGTATTTGTGTTCTTTCCAGATTTTTTCGTACAGTTGATTTCTAATTCCATAGCCTTGTGGTTAGAAAAGAAGCATAATATGACTTCATGCTTTTTGAATTTGTTGAGACTTGTTTTGTGTCCTACCATGTGATCTATTCTGTAGAATTTTTTATTTGCATTTGAAAATAATATGTATTCTGCTGTTGGATGGAATGTTTTGAATGTATCTGTTAGATACATATGGTTCAAGGTGTCATTCAAAGTCATTATTTCCTTATTGTTTCTCTGGATGATCTATCCTATCCATCGATGTACGTATGGTGTTAAAGTTGTTATTGTTCATGTTGTTATTAGCAGCTTCATGTGTTTGAGTGGTCACATATTAGATGCATAAATATTTACAGTTGTTACATATTTTTTTTAGATTGTTCCCTTTATGATTATATATCATTCTGGTTTTTTTTTTTAGATTGATTGATTAATTGATTGGTTGATTTATGAGAGAGAGAGAGCAGGGAAAGGGGAAGAGAGAGGGAGAGTCCCAAGCAGACTCCCCGCTGAGTGCTGAGCCTGATGCAAGTCTTGATCTCAGGACCCTGGGATCATGACCTGAGCCAAAATTAAGAGTCAGACACTGTATTGACTGAGCCACCCAGGTGCCGCTGTAGTGTCCTTCTTTGTCTTTCACTACAGTCTTGTTTAAAAGTCTATTTTGTATGAACCAAGTATTACTTCTACCACTTCCTGCTCATTTCCATTTGCATGATAAATTCTTTTCTATCCCTTTACTTTCTTCTTTATTTTTCATTCCTTCACTTTCAGTCTGCATATGTATTAAGTCTGAAATGAGTCTCTGCAGGTAACATATAGATTGGTCTTTTTTTTTTTTTTTAATGTATTCTGTCACCCTATGTCTTTTTTTTTTTTTTTCTACCTTATATCTTTTGATTTGAGCATTTAGCCCATTTACATTGAAGGTAATTATTGATAGATATGTACTTACTGGCATTCATTATTTTATCTTTTTTTTTTTTAATAGTTCTTTGTTCCTTTCTTCTTTTTCTCTTTTCTCTTATGGTTTGCTGGCTTTCTTTAGTAATATACTTGGATTCCTTTCTCTTTATTTTTTGCTGGTATCTATTGCTGGCTTTTGATTTGTGATGAGCATCAGGTTGTATATAACATCTTGTACATCTAGCAGTCTATATTAAGTTGATGGCCCCTCAAATTTGAACCCATTCTGAAAGCACTAAATTTTTACCTGGCACTTCCCATGTTTTAGGTATATAGTATCATACTTTATGCCCTTTTATTTTGTGAATTCCTTGGCTGATTTTTGTAGATATACTTAACTTTACTGCTATTGTGCTTCCTACTTTTCTTAGTTCTATTTGTGGTTTCACCTTTCCACTCAGAATTCCCTTTAACATTTGTATAGGCTGATTTAGTGCTGATGAATTCCTTTAACTTTTGTTTGTCTGGAAAACTCTTTCTCTTTCCTTCTATTCTGAGTGATAACCTTGTTAGATATAGTATTCTTGGTTGCAGTTTTTTTTTTTCTTTCAGCATTTTGGATATATTGTACCACTCTCATCTGGCCTGTAAAATCTCTGCTGGAAAATCAGTTGATAGCCTTAAAGTGTTTCCCTGTGTGTAACAGTTTTCTTTTTTCTTGCTGTTTTTAAAGTTTTCTCTTTGTTACTACTTTTTTCCACATTAATTATTATGTATATTGATGTGGACCTCCTTGGGTTAATTTTGTTGGGGGTTCTCTGTGCCTCTTGGATCTGGATTTGTTTCCTTCCCCAGATTTTGTAAGTTTTCAGCTGTATTTTTTCAAATAATTTTCTGTCTCCTTTTCTCTCTCTGCTACTTCTGGGATCCCTATGGTGTGAGTGTTATTACACTTGATAGTGTTGCTGAGTTCCCTTAATCTATTTTCACTTTTTATCATTCATTTTTTCTTTCTCCTATTCAACTTCATTGCTTTTCATTACTCTGTCCTCCGGGTTGCTGATTTATTCTTCTGCTTCCTCTAGTCTACTGTTTATTCCGTCTAATGTATTTATTTCAGTTATCGAGTTCTTCATCTCTGATTTTTTTTTATATGTATTTTCTATCTCTTTGTTGAGGGTCTCACTGAAGTCCTGCACTCTTTCCTCAAGTCCAGTGAGTATCTTTATGACCATCACTTAAGTTCTCTATTAGATACAGTACTTATCTCCATTTCATTTAGCTCTCTTGCTGTAATTTTGTCCTGTTTTTTCATGTAGGACATATTCTTCTGTCTCTTCACTTTGTCTAACTCTCTGTATCTGTTTCCACGTGTTAGAAAAGTCATCTACCTCACCAGCTCTTAAAAGTAGTGGTCTTATGAAGAAGAGCTCTTGAAGTACCATGCAGTGCCATGTCACTAGACACTGGTGCTTCAGGGGTGTCTCCTCTTTGTGTTGTGTGTGACCTACTGTTGTGACTGAGTGCTTTTGCCATCTGTCCAGTCATCTATAGCAGCTCTCTTTGCCATTTGCAGGCAGGGTTTGATCCCTGAGTTGTTAGTGGGCCAGTCTAAGGCTGCATTCACCAGATATTCAGCAGCACTGAACTGCAGGACACTTTCCATATGTTGTCCCTGAGAAGGTTTTTTTGGTGGGCAGGGTTTGTAATCAGATCAGTTGGCTTACCCCAGCCCACAGCTGGGGTCACAGTTGGAGTTGTGTGTGTTGTTATCTTCTCCTCTCACTACAGTATAAGTCACTTTGGAGTGGCATTGGCCTCTGTCAGGACTGCTTGCACATTTCTAGGCCTGTGACACCACTTTGGATGGACTATGGCCAAGGACATGTTGGAGGGCAGAGGTCTGCAGGAGAATGCAGGGGTGGAATGCCTGGTGTCGGCAAGGTTAGTGCAAGTTTGGTGAGGGAGGGGACCTCCAGCTACCTGGGAAAACTCCTGCTGAGGCATGCTGGGTTGGAGATGGTGGATACACAGAGATGTTTCAGGGTAGGGTGCAGTGTTGACAAGCTAGGTGGAGAGAGTGCTATGCTGATTCCCACAGATGTTCATGTATCTAGACTGGGGGGCAAGGAAGGGAAATGGTGTCTGCCAGTGCCTTTGCTTTTATAGAATTCTCCCAAAGATCCTTGCCCCTCAAGCACATGTTCCAAGATTAGTAAATAAATTTCCTTCTCATATACTTCAGGTGTTTTTCAAACTGTTGCTTCTGTGTGATATCTCAATGGAGGCAGTTTGTTGAGCTATCTCTTCAAGGGTCAGGACTCAGTTTCCTATAGCCCTCTAGCTCTCCCAGAGCTGAGCCTGTTGATTTTTAAAGTTCTATGTTCTTAGCCCCATTGATTGTATGTATTCATGAAGACAGGCCTGTTTGATTTTTAAAGCCAAATGTTAGGGGGAATTTGTTTTCCTGATGTGGGTCCCCTATGCTTGGGGTGCCTGGTATGGGCTTTATTCCTCTGCCCTCTCTACCTTTGTCATCCCTTCCTCCCAAAGATAGTCTTGCAGGTCTCTTTGGCTCCCCACTGCATCTCTGCCCTTCCTACCCTCCTCAATGTGCCCTTTCTTTACATTTAGCTGTGAAGAGTCTGTTCTGCTACACTCTGGGTTGTTTTCTGTGTTATTTACACTGATGTGGGTGTTATCTAGTTGTGTCTGTGGAATGAGGTACCCCCAGGATCCTCCTACACTGGCATCTTCCTAGGAACTCTCTCTTCATTCCTTCTTAAAAATCTGAGATTCCAACTGGTATCATTTCCTTTTGGCCTGAAGAACTTTCTTTAACATTTCTTGTACTGCTTATCTGCTGGTGACAAGTACTATTAATTACTAATTATGTGAAGATGGTAGGTGTAGGTTTTGTTTGTTTGTTTGTTTTGTCACTTTAAAGGTGGTTTTCTACTTCTTCAGGCCTTAATATTTGTTTGTTTTTAAATGAGGACTTGAGTCATAAATGAAACTTAAATAGTACCCCTGAATATAATGTGACCTTTTTTGTCTGACTGCTCTAAATATTTCCCTCTTACCTATAGCTTCCAGTATTTGTGCTTCTCCAAATTTTCTTTTCTTGTTCTTCAGGTTAGAAAGACTGAGGATTGAGACTCCTCTACATAATCTCCTCTCTGTAGAGACCTTTTATTCTTTTTTTTTGTTATTGTTTGTTGAGAGTTTATAGTCATTGGCGACAGGAAGACTGGTAGGAGCTTTATTGCTTGAATCAGAAGTGAAGTTTTCCCTCTATATTTTCATTCCCATATCAGTCATGATACCTGAGACTTCTTACTTATTGTATCAGTAATTTACCTTGCTTCCAGTATACTGCAGATGAATCCTAAAATATAAGAACTATTGAGCTGTAAATTAGGCTTTTGTTTAGTTCATAGCAAGTCAATAGTCTTGGAACACTGGTGTTATTAAGATAATAAAAAATTTACAAAATTCTAAAAGCTTCCCTTTACATGTCAAGAACTAAGCTGGAAATCTGAGCATAGAGTTTTCCAAAAAACCAAATGTAGAAGGATGCAGTATATGATGGCAACAGCTTTCCTGACTGTAAAAAGAAAATAAAATAAAAGAAGTAGGCAGAAATAGAGAAAATCAGAGAGATTAGATTAAGTTCTTATACAACCTGGGACTCTGAAAATGGTGGTAGAATTTCTATGTCTACTTTGCCTGTCTTTGCCCTAAAGAAAGCAAAGGTGGATGGAGGAAGGATCTAAATTTATGCAGGTTGGTTCTCTGCATTCCAGCCATTTGTAGAATAGTATAGGAACTGTAGAGCAGCCTTAGAGGAGGATGGAGTTGTTATATGAGCCCGAGATGTTGTTCCCAGTTGTCCCTAGCCTGAGCATGGCACTTAGGAAATTCAGAAAATACTTTATGTCCTAATTGAGAGGCATGGAATTGATTTAGAGACAGATGGACTGAATAAATTTGAGGTTAAGACAAGAAGGCTGTTGGCAAACCATAGGAGACTCTTAATCTCAGGAAACAAACTGAGGGCTGTTGTGGAGGGAGGCAGGGAGGGGAGGGATAAGGTGGCTGGGTGATGGACATTGGGGAGGGTTATGTGCTATGGTGAGTGCTGGGAATTGTGTAAGACTGATGATTCACAAACCTGTACTCCTGAAACAAATAATAATACATTATATAATACATTATATGTTTATTTAAAAAAATAAAAAGACAAGAAGGTTTTAGAGTATAAGAAATTCATGACCAGAGACAATGGTAAAGTTCATAGTTACCAAGTGTGGATCTGCACAGTGCTCAAGACCTGATGTAATGTCCAAAGCAGGGATGCCTTGGTGGCTCAGTCAGTTAGGCATCCAATAAATAAAATCATAAAAAAAGGAATGTCCAGAGCTAAAAACTAAACAAAAACCCCAAAGAGATATTTTAAGTGGAAGAGAATTTTAAAATGGCAAGATCCATGTGATTATATATTATCTTGTATTGACTTTTATTTCCATGAGACTCCTAGAATGATTAGGTTAGATATATTAAGGACTCTGATGAAGGAGTAGAAGGCTAGCTGAGGGAAAAGCACAAGCTGACACCCTGCAGCCTCCTCCCACCCCCACTCCTGGGTGGGACATGTGTGACATTATTCCAGGAAGCTCCCAACTATTTTAATGTTAATGCCTTGCTAGATGGAAAAACAACCTGAACTTGACAATGGCAAGGCCTCTGGTATTCTGTGAGTCTTCTTTAACTTACGAAAATCCTTTTGAAACCTCCTTTTCCTTACCTCCCCCAACTCCCAAGTATATAATCAGCCACCACCCTTCACAACCCCAGTGTAGCAGCTCTTTCTGCTCATGGGTCCTGTCCCAGGGTCCTGTCCTGTACATTAATAAAACCACCATTTTGCACCAAAGATGTCTCAAGAACTCTTTCTTGGTTGTTGGCTCTGGACCGCATCCCACCTAACCTCACCTATATTCCAGAACCCCATCAGCTGGGTATCTACTTGTCAATTTGACTTGCAGGCATATCAGCTAAGAAGGTCTGCATCCTTTCTCCTGCCTCTCTCAAACCCCTTTGACCTAACAATCCCACTGCTCAAATATATCATGCAGTTTTACGCACCCCAAAATACAAAGATATATCTTAAAGGATGTTTTTTGAAGCATAGTTTGAAATGGTTATTTGTTGCCATTTCTAAAAAATAAAAAGCAACGTCTGGGTAAATAAATTATGATCTATGCATGAATATTCATTATATGTAGCCACTTAAAAATGAGATAGGTTTTTAAGCATTGGTATAAAAAGATCTCCAAGCAAAGGTTGGATCTTAATATCTTAATATACCCCCCACACCAAACTATATACAGAGTGCGTCTGAGTGATAAAGGTAGAGGAAGATTTACTTTTCATCTTAAATTTTTCTATACGTTTTGTGTTTCTTTTTTTTTTACCAGTATATGCATTGATTTTACAATGAAAAGCTAAAATTCATGTCCTAAGCCTTTCTTGGTGTTCTAATGGGAAGAAAATAAATGTGAAAAAATTGAGTCTTCCTTTTATATATATAGCCTTTTTATAGTGTCTCCCTTTCACTTTTACTAAATTTTACCTGTAAAGGTTTTGTTGTACAGCTTTGGAGAAAACTAATCTAGAGAGTTTAAAAAAATAATAAAGCACTTAACTCCGTCTTTACATGATGCCATTGTATTATTCCATATCAAGAGTTTTGTGGTTTCAGAGGCTTGGATAGGGATGCTTTCAGCAAAGACAGCAGATAGAATTTATTGTTTATTTATTTTTAAGGATGAAGGCCTACAATCTTCTCTTTTAAAGAAATCCATAGCAAAGAGATGACAAAATGATTTGGTGAAGGTGATCATCCTGAGAAGATAAATAGACTCTAAAATTGTTTTGGCCTGAAAAATCAATTCAGTTTTCTACAGGCTTCACAGGAGGAAAATCACCTTTGCTGAGGAAAATATTGTTTTTGCTTCTGAGAGGAGCAAACCAACATCAGAGGAAGGAAGACTTTAAAGTGATGATACATCCCTCTAAGTAAGACAGAGCCTCACAGAGAAATCGGGGATATATCCTTATCCTTTTCAGCATTGAATTAAAACTTGTCATCCTTTATTGTTCTCCCAGCTCACTTAGGGCGTTACTCACTTGGGTATACAGGATAGAGAGGCAGAAAGCTGTTTCACACTGGGAGGGTAACAGACGAATGCCCTGATGAATAAAAACAAGAGCCCTTGAATGTGAGAGACTAGAAGAGAAATGTGTCTAAGAAGTATCCACTGAGCAGATTATCTTGAGTGGAGAGTCAGCACCCTGCTGTAGCTTTCCTTTCTATCTTGGGTGACCCATGGGAGGAACAATTACTATAGATTTTCTGTAAGGACCAGACAGAAGCATGAATAATCTTCCAGCAACTTGTGGGAAACTTTGTAGCCAAAGATATCTGACTTGTGCTGGATAATTAAATTGGAACCAGTTGCTCTTTGGGGTGAAAAATGTCAGAATAGGTGGTTGGCAGGAAGGGATTAAGAGGATTTAGAAGATCCAGAACCCTAGTTCAAGTGATCCTGAAATGCCAATTGAATATTACCCCCACCTTAAAAGACCACCAGAGACGTGAGTCAAAGCCAATCAGCAAGGGTCGTTTATTGCAGGTTCGAACCTGGACCTCTGCGGCGCTCATTGCCGATAACACCGAGAGGTCCAGAGCTGGGTCGGTGCAGGATTTTTATAGACAGATACAAACAAGTTTCGGGTGGGGCTGAGCTGATTGATTGATAGTTTGAACAGGTATACTTGGCGTCAGTGGATTGGGTCAGGGGACCCGTGCGCGAAAGCAGACAAAGCAATCTTACAGAAGCAGAACTGGCCGGTTAGCCCACGCATGCGGAAAAAAAAAAGCACTACCAGGATATTGAAGGCCTGGTTACTTATCAAGTAAAGACAATTGGGAGTCTCCTGCTATCAAGCATCCTTGTTAGTGAGGATTAGGTTTAGAAGAAATTTAACTCTACTTTTCCTTCTACCTCCGCCTCCTTCGGTTTTTTATGGAGGGGAGGGTGACATTAGGGCTATCGATAAGGTAACTTCTTTGTTGTAATCTCAAGGACATTTGCAAACCAAGGGAGACTCCTGTCTTGCAGGATTGTGATCTCAGCAAGTTAACTATTTATCGTTTTATGGCAGCCAGGGGTGCCTGAGGAATGCTACACATATGGAGGGGAGCGGGTGAAGGGGGGGGGGTGCAAGGCGCCAGCTTTTGCTTTGTCCTCAGCCAGCCTCCTGCTCCTTCAATCCCGTAGAAAAGAATGAATTGTTTGAGCCCTAAAACCAGCTGAGGGTTTGATGGAGAAGACAGGAAAAGAATTGACGTCCATAAGTAATTTCTATTTGTAAGTGTGGCCTTTGTTTTCCCATTTAATCATAAGAATATCAGTGTGAAGTAGGTAGGGCTGATGAGGGAGCAGAAGGCAAGCTGAGGACAAAGCATAAGCTGACATCCTGCAACCTCTCCACTCCCCCAGCTCCCAGGTGGACAAGTATGACACTACTCAGGCCCTCCTGGCTGGGAAAACAAATGGTTCTCTTACAGAGATTACAGTCCTGCAAGACAGAAGTCTCCCTCAGTTTACAAATGTCTTAGTCATTCACAAGAAGAAAAGCTTTCTTATCAATAACCTAACTTCCAGAAGGAAATGTAGATAAAATTAAAAGTCCTTAAAATTTGCAGCCCATTGACAAGTACTTGAGGGGAAGAGTATAATGTCTGCCCAGGAAGCTCCCAACTGTCTTAATGTCTTGCTAGAGGGAAAGACAACCTTAACTTGACCATGGCAAGGCCTCCTGGTATCTTGTAGGTCCTTCTCTTTAGCAAATGAAAGTTCTTTTGAAAACCTTCCTTTTCCTTACTTCCCCCAACTCCCATAGTGTATGATGAGTCACTCCTCACAACCCTGCTGCAGCAGCCCTTTCTGCCCACAGGTCCTGACCCCATGCTTTAATAAAATCACCATTTTGCACCAAAGATGTCTCAGAAATTCTTTCTTGGTGGTTGGCTCTGGACTTCACCCCATCAAACCTCGCCCATATTCCAAAACTACATCAACACCATTATGAAGTGATGGAGTCTGCTTCTGACCCACCTTTCTTTATTCTGGAGCCTGTGCTTTTACTTCTGTACCAGTCCATCTCTCAGTTACATTGGGGCAACCTTAGGAAGCTCATAGCCAGTGCATCTTTATCTTTTACTATCTTTATTTTTTTACCATTTCAATAATTTCTTTCCTCTTCTGCCTTTATTCTCCATGAAAAATGGATTCCGACTCCAGTATTTAAAAATACGTTATCCACATAACTGCGCTGAGGGTAGCTGTTGTTTCTCTTCATGTTAGAGAAAGAGGAGACCTATTGGCCATTGTAATGACAAAAAATAATGTTTTGTGTTACTGAACAAAGGTGTCTGGAACTCTAGAGGTGGAATTGTTGGCTTGTTGCTTGAGCTAATGTCAGAGCCCAGACTAGAACCCAGATGTTTGAACTGTTGTACAGAAATTTTAAACTCCACTAGATGGCACTATAAAAAATGAGTTGGAGGAGACAAACTAGGAGAGACTGTGGACTCTGAGAAATAAACTGAGGGTTTTGGAGGGAGGCGTGGGGGGTAGGGTGAGCCTGGTGGTGGGCGTTATGGAGGGCACGTATGGCATGGAACACTGGGTGTGATGCATAAACGATGAACTTTGGAACACTGAAGAAAAGATAAAATTAAAAAAAAAAATGCTTTGAAAAGTATAGTGGCTTCCTCTGGGAGAGCTGTATTTCCTATCACGCAAATGTGTTACCCACCAGGGAATCTGGGACCCATTTCTCCTGAGTGGCTAGCATCCCAGCTTTTACTCAGAGCTCTCTGTTCTGATGCATCTCTTCAACTATCATTGTCGGGAAGGGGAGCATGAATGATTTATTACTAATGACTCATCATTAATGAAAATTACCAGTGATTAATCTTTATACCCTCTCCTTCTTGGGAAGTTTGCTTTATTCCTGGGGTTTATTCCCCATGAAAAGTAGCCCTCTATCCTGCATAATCCTTCTTAATCCATGAGGAATACCCCTGACCTAGATTCATTATGGAAATTTGGGAAATTGTCCCAAAGTCAATAACTGGTTATTCACCCTCCTTTAAGGAAGAAAGACAGTGATCCATAGGCTTTACTGCCCAAATATATGCCCTTTGTCAAGGAGTTAGGTTAATTCTGGAATGAAGCTGCCAAATTTGACAGACCCAGGGACCAGTTAAAACTTGCAACTGCATATAATTAGTGATGACTATTTTGCTAGTTCTCAATCATGTGTAAAGATGGTTTGTATTGTTTATTTTATATTTTCTGTGGTTTGACCTTACTAATAAAATCAGCTGTCTTACCTTGGAGACTTTGCCTGGAGTACTCTTGTTTTTCTGTTTGCCCAGATAAGGGAACAGAATATGCAAATCTCTATGCCCTGTTTGAATCTCAGCCTAATTATCACTTCTTTCTATACTCCTGTGTTAGGTTAGAAACCAATTATATTCTCCCCAAACACTCTGTATTCTTTCAAAGCATTTTGCACACTAATTAGTTATCTATAATGTTTAAACCATATCTCTTTTCCCTCCTAGATCAGAAGGACTGATAGTGCAATAATGCTTTTTGTTTTATTCACTACTGATTCCTCATAGCCTGACATATATCTTACATACAGGTGGTAGTAAATAAATGTTTACTAAAACTGAGGAATGTGTATTTTAGCTTTTTCTCATGAGAGGTCTGGGGAATAAGTTTCACTTGATGAGGTCTGTAGTATATATTTATAAGGTACATTTAGTTTTGAAGGATATGGAGAGCCTCAGGGGGTTAAGAAGAGACATACATTCTTTTGGTAAGATAGGGAAGTTGCCTCATGTACTGTATGAATGAGATCCAAAAGAAAATGCTTTTCCTTGTGTTATTGGAACAAAGCACCAACAAATGATGGTTTGTTGGAACTGTTTTATTGCATTTTTATCTCTTGGGGTTTTGATTAAAATGGCAATTAGATAAATCACTTCCCAAGTTCTATTTGAATTATAGTTTTGGTATGATAAACTCATAAGCTCTTATTCTACCACCATTTTGTTTTGTTTTGTTTTTAATTGACACATAGTTTGTGATTTCTGCAATAAGATTAATAGAGAGAATTTTGCACTATAAATAGAGCCCTAGGGTTCTACCCAGGGATGTAGACTAACTACGTGATCTTATTTGAGCCCCCAGAAATTGGGGGCAGTTTCTAAGCCTCATCTGTGAAATGAGTAATTTGATTTAACCTGAGTCGTGTGGCAGGTAGCTTTGGATATGGCCCATCATTATCTCCTCTCTTGGCATTCATAACACTGTGTAATCCTCTTGCCTTGAAAGTGGGCTGAATCCAGTGACTTGCTTATAACCAAAGAACATGGCAAAAGTGATGTCACCTTCATAATCATGTCTCAAATGATTGTGATTTCTGTCTTGCTGGCACATTCTTTCTACCTCCATCTCCTTGGCTTTGATAAAGCAAGCTAAACTCTTTGAGAATACCCACACAGCAAGAAGGAGGCCTCTGGCCAAGAAGTAGCGAGGAACTGAAGCCCTGACTCCAAAAGCCCCAGGAAACTAAATCCTACCAATAACTGCATAAGTGAACTTAGAATCAGATCATTGCGCAGGCAGGTCTTCAGACGAGACCTCAACCTTACCGACCCACCACCTCAGCTGCATTGTGAGAGACCCTGAAGAAAGTATGTATGTAAGCCATGCCTGAGTTTCTGATGCACAGAAACTGAGATACTAAAGCTTCAATGTTTGAGCTAATAGGTTTTAAGACCTTTACATCCCACAGCCCAGGTCCTCCTTCCTTTTGAAGGGGTATGGCTTAAAAAGAAAAAAAAAAATGTGTTGGGGGCTGAGTTTGTTACCCAGCAAGAGATAACTAATACAACGGTTTTCAAACTAATTGATAGTGTTGTGCATGGCTGACCATCTATATAGCTCCCTGTCCAGAGATATCTCCCCTCCTCTTACCCATTTATGCACAAACATGTGTAATACCTATAGTATCTGTGATACTGCTTTCTTTAAGGCTAATAAAATGGAAATTTCTGATAAGATACAGTTATCAGAGAGAAGCAGCAGAGCAAATTATTGATGAGTCTTTGGGCTAACCAGTCAACTCTTTTAAGCCTCTGTTCTTCATTTGTAAAATGAGGAGGCTGGAATAGAGCTCAGTTCTCAAAGTGTGACCCCAAATCGGCAGCATTAGCATCATCTGGGAACTTGTTAGGAGTGCATATTTTCAAGACTTAACCATAGATCTACCAAATCAGAAACTCTGGAGGTAGCGCCCAGGATTTGAGATTTATTGGGGGCACATATAAATATTTGAGAACCCCTGGGCTCAAAATTCTCTAGTCCCTTATAGCTCTATTAATACTGATCATACTAATTACAAGAAATTTTTATTGATTATGTGCCAGGAGTTGTGGAAGAACTTTATATTCATTACCTCATTTAATCATCACGATATCCTATGAAGCAGACACTATTATCTTCATTTCCAGTAATATCTCTAATATCTTTGCTTCTTAAGGGAAGGGGCGATTTTTTTTTTTTTAATTCTCTAAACTTCTTTAAACATTGCATAGAATTCACTTTCTTTATATGTGTGTGTGTTTCTATGAGTATTTTAGTTAACTGGTACTTGGTAAATGTTTACAATGAGTGTATGAACAAATGAATTTATGAATAAAAATATTAGGAAGGCATAGGCTGAGATTGTTAAGTACAGGGACTCTTCAGAAGGTAGCGAATTGAAAGCCTGGGACAAGTTGGATAGTCTTATATCCTCTTAAATCAATATTAAGAGGACACCAATCCGCTTACCTATGAGACTAGTCTTGATCAGAAGGTAGCCAACCTCTTGATTCCTACTGATTTCAATTTGTAGGCATCAGCTATGGAAGAATCTAATATGATATTTATTCATTTTTTCTGGAGAGTAACCCTGGGAGAGAAATTATTTTATAGAAATAAATTTATATCTCAAAGGGATAAACAAAGACTTGAAATGGTATTTCAGATATATTCATTAGACTAAGTCCTGTGCCTTCTAAAAACTAGAGAAGGGACCCTGAAACCTTAGTAGGTATTGTTCCTCATTTCTTAGATCTTTTAGTTGAACTAGCAAGGTTATTTGGGTTTATCTCCACACAATTTCCAGTTCTAGTTTTTGTTAATTAAAGGAAACAACGGGATATCTGGTACTGTTAAACATCTCAATAATTTTAAGTACACCTTTAGAACTTACTCTGAATTCAGCAACAAATTGCACATTACTTAGAATTATTGTAATGTTATCCCTGATGTGTGTGTGTCTGTGTGTGTGTACATGTGCATGTGTATACACTTTTTTTCTTCTCCTCTTCTTTCCTCCATAACAGTGGTAAACACTGTCCCAATCTCATTGCAAATCTTTTCTTAAAATTATCCTGTAAAGAAGATAAGTTGCCATTGTGATTTCGCAGGTGAGAAAACTGTAGCGCAATGAAGTTAAAGCATCTTGCTTTAAGTCACAGTGGTGACTTGGGACTCAAACCCATTCATTCTGATTCTAAATCCAAGGCTTTTAACTATTATTTTAAATACTAATCTGACTAGATCAGAATTTATGGTTCTAATTTGGCTCTATTTAATAGTGGGTGCTGTCACTGTCTCAGTATAGGTTAGAAATCTGTGAACTTGTAAGTGTGACTTTCATTCTCTTGTAGCAGGAGTTAAAGGTAAGTCTACATGACAGAATGCTTGGTATATTCCACCCCCTCCTTCCCTCTCTTATATACATATGAAACTCTCATTGACTCAGTCTTGGCAGCTAGTAGTAAATTTGGCTTTAGAAGAACTTCCTCTTAGGAAGTCTTCCTCTTAGGTTTGAGAGGTTTAAGTCAAGCCCTGGATTATTAGATGGGTTTACATTTGGTATTAGGAACCAAGCCCAGTTATAAGTAAGATGTGTATTTGTTTCCTATGCTACTATAACAAATTACTCCAAAGTTGGTAGTTTTAATCAATATGAATTTTCTTATGGTTCTGGAGGTCAGAAGTACAAGGAAGTTTCACTAGGATGAAATCAAAGTGTTAGTGGGGCCATACTCCTTTGGAAGGCGCTGTTTTCTTCTTTTCCAGCTATTAGAAGCCACTTGTACCTTTTAATTCATGGACTCTTTCTAAATACCCAAGTTCACTGTTTATAGTTCTACTTTCCACACAATTATAGGACAAATCCAATGGGCTTTCTGACATTATATATGAAAGATTCCTTTTCCTATAATTATTACATATCCCTCATTACCTTCTGAGCCCTCCCTAAGAGTGTTTTTAATGTCCAATTTTCTATCAACAGTGTTTTTATGAAGGTTTTTAGGTATTCTCTAAGATGATACAGATCTTTTTTATACCAGAGTCCTCATTTCCTTTGTTATTCTCACATCCATATTTCTTTTTTCTTTTATTTCTTCCTTTTTTTTTTTTTTTTTTTTTTTTAGATTTATTTACTTATTTGAGAGAGAGAGAGAATGCACGCAGGGCAGAGGAGAAGGAAGAGAGATAAGCAGACCCATGCTTAGCATGGAGCCTGATGTGGGGCTCAATCCCAGGAGCCTGAGATCATGACCTGAGCCAAAACCAAGAGAGATGCTTAACCAATTAAGCCACCCAAGTGCCCCCACATCCATATTACTACTAACAGTCTGTTCAAAGCAATATAGATGTTTTCTATCATTCTGCTCACTATAGATGTTTTCTATCTTCTTCCAGCCTTGGCCTATTTCCTAATTCCAAAGCCATTTCCACTTGTTTGGTTATTTCTCTAACAGGTACCAAAATCTGTATCAGTTATGGTTAATTCAGAAAAACAGAATCAGTAGTAGATATATTTTAAGAGATTTATTGCAAAAAATTGGCTTAAGCATTTGTGGGGACTGGCTAAACAAGTTAAAAATCCATATAGCAGGCTGTTAGGAAGGACTAGCTGGAACAAGTGGGCATGGCTGATGCTGGTTCCACTGTTCGAATTTCTTTGAGAAACCTCAGCTCCGCTCTCAAGACCTTTTAATTGATTAAATCAGGTTTACCCTGATTCGTTAGAACCCTCCCCCCCTTATTTAAGGCAAATGGATTATGGCTTCTAATCACATCTAAAGATATCTTTATAGCAACTTAAGGATCAGTGGTGGAGATTATAGTGTAGCCAAACTGACACATAAAACTGACCATCACAGGATGGTACCTAAATTCCCATTTGTTATCGTCTCTTGTTAGCAATATGTCTTTTAGAGTACTGAAGAAGAGGAACAAATGTCTGGACCAAAAGCAAGACGGGAACATTGCCTATGTCCCCTAATCTTGATATCATCAAAACCCCCACCATTAACACTAAGCAATATATTTAATGCGAATATACTTAAAACAATTAGAAAACAACACAAAATAATGTATATTTAATGGTTATATTGTATGGAAAAGACTAAATGTCTCATGTGTGTTCATAGGAAGTTAGCTGTTTATTAAATTAAGAAGGAAGGGATTAATTGAGAAAGTAGAATATGATATAACAGGGCTTGAGTATAGATAGAAGGAAGAACCTATGACATATCAATCAGGGGAATAGTTGAGATGGAAACAAGCAGGGTATGTAGAAGAAACACTGAGAAGACTGTTCTCTCTCACCCTTATTTTCAGGACAGTTGAGACTGGCTGTGTATATTACAAGGAACCCTGAAGCCTGTGCCATGGAATTTATTTTTGAAGTAATATGTAAGAGAGAGTCATGATGAAGAGTCATGATTCTACAAGAAAGGTGAATCTGGCAGAGGCGGGCAAAATGGACATGAAAGGGCAGAGGTCTAATCATTGGATTGGCATGATGGGTCAGGGACCATGACAGATGGAGTGGGGGTGAGAATGCAGAATAGGAGACAGATATGAATGGCATTTTGAAGCAAGATATAAAAGGCATGTGGTAGAGTGAACACTGGAGATGAAGAATTGGCATGAGTAAAAATTGATGCCAAGTATTTTGTATTGATTATATGTTGGGTTGGAATTCTATACTAGTGTAATCAGGACTCCATAAATTCTGCTTAATCCATCCAAGTTTCCTGCTTCTGGGGCCACTAAATAAGGTACTAAAGCCACTAAGAAAGGAAGTAAGAGGAAGCAGAGTAAAACTATTATTAGCGGAGACTTCTGCTTGTAATTCCAATACAAAATAGCAGTAAGCCAGGATGAACTACGTGGAAAACTTTGTAAGACACCAGAAGTCAGTGTGTGTGTGTGTGTATTTGGCTTATATCCAAAGCAGGCCAACAGCTTTCTATGTTCATTAATTTCAGCCTGGATAGGAGGTCTTCCACTGATGGTGTGGAAAGACCAATTCAGAGTACACCCAGTGCCAGGGGAAAAGTGCTGCTGGCACGAATGAAAAGAAAATATTCATAAAGGAGAGAAGGAAGGGTTGCACAGAGCATCTCTGAGTCTTCACCCTTTTGGCCGAGTTAACTAAAGGAAAAGGAATTGCAGCCTCAAAAGCAATAAATGTTATTCCATTTGAAGCTCCAGTCCTAGAAAATGTGGCAGACTCATCCTTGAATTTAACCAATCCCATTATTTTTTTGGTAGGTAGCATTCCTTGCCTTCTTAAGAGATAGGTCTAGGTATGCAATGAGAACCTTGCTTTCGAATATAGGAGCATAATTTTAAGCCTGGTTAATTGTCAAGATAGTGGCAATATTGACTGAGAAAAGGGATGGAGGAGGGAATTCTATTTGGAGTGAGAAGTTAGCATATTAGACAATGTCTATGCATATGATGACACAGCACACTCAAACTGAGTGATTTTTAAGTAGAAAGATTTAAACATCATAAGAACTATGAACAACTTCTTGTCCTGAAAGATCAGGAGAAAACAGTATAATCCAAGAAGGATGGTCAGCTATGTGGGGAGAGCAGGTTGAAGAGAGCTATGGCTTTAGGCCATAGTCAACCTTGGTGACTCAACAGGTAGGGAGGGCACTGGGGGAATATGCGTTCCATCCTTACTCTTCTCCCACCCTTGAATCTTTTGTTGATATCCCCATTGACCTCTGACATTAAAAAGCCTATTCATGAAGGTCCCATAAGTTAGCCTATGTGGGCAAAGAGAAAGGTAGAAGGAGGTTCTGGAGGGGCAGCCAGAACATAGATCATGAACTAAATGGCGAGTGAGCTATTATTTGGAAATGGCTCTTAGCTTATAAGAAGAGCAGGCTTGGTGATCAAGATTTGGGATACAACTTATGGAATGTTTAATAAGGAAGAAAAGAGAATTTTTACTAAGTATTTATTATGTACCGGGTACAGTGCTAGGCATTTTCACCTGTTGCCTCAATCATTCTTCAGGATAACTCTGTTAAAGAAGAATTAACATTCTGAGAGATTTGCTAGTTCATAGATCTCAAACTGGCAGCTTCAGGGCTGAGCATCTGTGTTTTCTTTGACCTGCATGATGCTTTAAAAGTCAGACGATTTCACATAAAAATGCAGGTTTCTGGCTTTTCTGTAATTAGAAGACCTGGCAGCAGAGAGCTTCCATTCCTGCAAGCTAGAACTGTGTAGTAACTTTCCTCTTTAGAATGGACATGAACTTTGGCATATTCTCCACCACTCCCTATTTGGTGTTTAATTTATAGATCAGTTGATTGAGATTATCTGTCAAATATTTTAATTTGCAACTCTGATCTATGCCCTCTTATTTTACAGATGAATTAATTAAGTCATGGAGAAAGTGGATGACTTGTTCAAAATTTCACAGCTAGATAATGCCAAAGTTGACCCTAGAACTTGTTTTAGGCTCCTGCATCAAGCTATCCATGAAATCTAAAAGTTGATTACTATGAATTTTATGATAATCAAGGCAGTGTGGTGGTGGCTTAAAAACAGACAAATACATCGTCAGAACAAAATAGAATCCAGAAATAAAACCACACATATGAGGTCAACTGATTTTCAGCAAATGTGCCAAGGCAGCTCAATGGAGAGGAAAATCTTTTCAACAAATGGTGCTTGAACAACTGGGTTATACACATGGATAAAAGTAATACCTACCCCTACCTCTCACACAAATTAGTTCAAGATGGGTCATGAAATATAAAAGCTAAAATTATAAAGCTTCTAGAAGAAAACATAGGAGCATGCTTTTATGACTTGGAAAAAAAAATTATTGGAGAGGGCACAAAATGCACCAGCCATAAAATAAGTATTTAAAAGAATCATTGCACTTCTTGTATGAGATAATGTAAAGGGGTCAGGAGTGCTTAGGAGGGGAATCTGAGAAAGTAGAGACGTTGAAGAAGCAGCAGCAAGAGGTAAATAAAATATGTTGGCAGAAATAACGGTAAGAGGTTAGGATATTCTGCATCTTTCCCAAGGCTCCAATAACAGCCTATTTAATTTGGGTCTATAAAGTTTATTTGGAAACTTACTAAAAGCCTCTTCTCTTAGGCTTCAGTAAACTAATGATTCAAATTACTGAAGCTATTTCTTTTTGAAATTTTGAACCCTCACAGAGGCTTTGCTTAATTCTCTGTCTATGGCGTGCTTTGAGCTTAATGTTTTTTCTCCCCAGTCTTAGTCATATGAGGGTTTCTGGCCGTGGTCATCAAACTCTGCTAAGGCAATAGCTCCACATAGCGTTGGTTTAAAACAATCCTGTGTTTATAATGCAGTGGAACCTGCACTCAGAAACACCCATTGTCTTTTTTTCCTGATTGGATGAATTTGTGAGGTACAAAAAAGGTTGAGTACAAAGTTGAATGAGGTTGTTTATCATTTTCCCATATCATTTGGATACCAGGTCTTTTCCGCTGCATAAGCATACATTGAGTTTCCTAATGATGAAAGTTTCCTCTCTTCCCTCCTAAAATTATTAGGAGAGAAGTTAATTAGTGAATTATTATATTATTTTATTTTTATTATTTATTTTATTTTATTTTATAATTTGTTATAATTTATTTTATTTATTATTAATTATTGTGAATTATTGAATTAGTGAATTATTGTATTTTTTTAAAGATTTTTTTATTTATTTGAGAGAAAGTATGTGAGCAGGGGGAGGGGCAGAAGGAGGAGAGAGAGAGAATCCTCAAGCAGATTTTCTGCTGAGCAGGGAGCTCATTGTGGGGCTCAATCCCAGGATCCTGAGATCATGACCTGAGCTGAAATCAAGAGTTATCTGCTTAACCCACTAAACCACCCAGGTGCTCCATAATTATTGTATTCTTGATTCATTTGTGGCAGCCATTCATTTATCTCTATCATATAACAAATTAAGAGTAGAGTTCTTCCAAATGAGCAAATGACAAAAAAAAAAAAAAAAGACAAATACAGAAAACAAACTGGTGGTTGCCTGAAGGGAGGTAGGTGAGGGGATAGGTGAAATAAAGGGGATTAATAAGTACAAACTTTCTGTTATAAAATAAATAAGTTATGCAGATAAAAAGTACAGCATAGGGAATATAGTCAATAATATTGTAATAAGATTGTAGAGTATATTGTGGTGAGCAATGAGTAATATATAGAATTGTCAAATCAACATGTTGTAAACCTGACACTAAGGTCACGTTGTATGTTAATTATACTTCAATAAAAATCAATTTTAAAAAAGAGTAGAGGGGCGCCTGGGTGGCTCAGTGGGTTAAGCCACTGCCTTCGGCTCAGGTCATGATCCCAGGGTCCTGGGATCGAGTCCCGCATCGGGCTCTCTGCTCAGCGGGGAGCCTGCTTCCTCCTCTCTCTCTCTCTGCCTGCCTCTCTGCCTACTTGTGATCTCTCTCTGTCAAATAAATAAATAAATTCTAAAATAAATAAATAAATAAATAAATAAATAAATAAATAAATAAGAAAGAGTAGAGTTTTTTTGGATTATGATGTTCTTCTTCTAAAAAAATATATTAATGAAAACTTTTTAAAAACTTTATGTTCTCTTATTGCTTCCAAAATATACTAGTGTTTTTTGATAGAACAAACCTACCATTTCCACTTATAAGCCATCTTCTGTTTTCTTATTATAGTCTCATCTTCTGATCCTAAATCTGCTTTCTCTGCTCTTTAGATGTTATCATTTCTGTGTTTATTATGCACCCTGAAGATTTTTTCCATGTCTTTTATGCTCTGAGTTAGTGAACATTTGAATTTGGGCAGCAACATGATGACCACCATCTAATCTTCTTTTGAACTTCATTTCCTTTTTTAATTACTTTTTTGAAGATGGAAACTGACTTTAGTTTCTTGGAGAAACTGAATAGCTACATGGAGTTCAGCTCCTGGGGAAAAAGAATGTAGGAATACAGAATATAGCACACCTGACATATATGTGTTCCCCACAGAGCCTTGTGTACAGCTTAACTGGTATCTTCACAAAATGGCTCTAAGCTATATGTAAAATATGTTTTCTGATGAACAACTGAGAATGTGAAAAATGAGCGATATGCTGCCAGCCTTTCCTCATTGTAGAACAGGTTGAAGAAAACATGAACTGAATAAGAAAGGACTCCAGATCTAGTGCAGTAACGTTCAAATGCTGCAACTTCCGGTGGGGTGAGTTTTTGTGTCTGTTGAGGCTTGGGTCTTCTATTTGAGCTCTTCTATAGAGGTACTATTACTGTTTTCATTTGAAATGACAGAACAATTTAGGATGTCAAGGAAAACGGAGGGAAGAACTTGTGAATTTACAAACCAAAGCAGACCAAACAGCAAATATAGCTGCTACCCACCCTCAAAATTTCTCCAGTTTCTATTCTCCCTCATCAAAATCTGATGCATTTTCCTAAGGCATTGTTTGGTATTCCCTAGTTTTGATAAGGCGACACACTATTTTTTGATAAGGTGATATTCTTTTTAAAATCATATCTTTTTAAAATATTAAGGTAATATCACAGATAATTTGGAAAACAGGGAATCAGTAATAAGCAAAAATTATTATCCATGAATTTGCAGTGGATTCCAGGCTCTGTAATACTAGTACTTTAGACAACATTTTGCCATTTTTGTCATAAGAACTGCTGTGAGGTTTGGTATTCTCCTTGTTTTACAGATGGGGTAGAGAAAATCAAATAGCATGAATAAGATCTGCCACTGGTCAAGTACAGCCCTAGCGTCAAAAACAAGTCTGTTGGACACTGAAGCACACATTCTTTCTGTTTTGCTGGGCTTCCTCATGGCTTGTTGGTCCAAGAGTAAGTGAAATTTCTATGCTTACATACGAGTGAGGGACAGTTAGAGAATATGAAGCTGACTTTCTGGGAATTACAGCAAAGATGCTTTTAACTGTTTCTGAGCAGGGAATACCATGATGGAAAGAAAGTTCTGGAAAGATGAATGTCCCATACCATTGTGCAAGATGGATTGGATGCAAGGACACTAGGCTGGGAGGCTGTACATAGGGCCTCAGCTATGCATTTTATTACTTTATACTTCACTTTCTCTTTAGAGGTCACTGCAGTTTTTACAAGGATAATATTGCTCTGAGACATACCATTTTGGATTTACTTTGGTTCCAGCCCCCCCCCCCCCAATATGTTCTTTGGCCTCGGGGTGGCTGCAAGTGAAATATGGTCTCTTAGCCACTCTTTTTTTAAAATTCTCTAATCCCACTCATTCTTTAAGCCCATTTACTTCACTAATTGGAACACAAGAGACTCCTTTTTAGCATAGGCTGAGCCCCTAGTTCTCAGCCTGATAAGCCCTTTGCAGTTGCAGTTGGTGATGGAGGTGTTTGGGGACTACTGAAGGATGTTATTTTCTATTCTGGCTGAGACCTGGTATTTCTCCTGCCTTGGAGATTGTAAAACACAGCTCAGTTTCTTTCAGTGGGGGACTGGGTCCCAGCGAGCCTCTCTACCATCCCCAACCATTCTTCCTGGCCTTGCTGCATAGTATCAACCAGATGCCTCCGGGAGCTCAGAGCTGCAGCAGGGTGACAGCATCACCTCCTATTTCTCTCCTTCCCAGACTCTAATTCAGGAGCCTCATTTACCTGCAGAGAATGGTGATTTGTCTGTCAGCTGGCAGCCTGAAGCTATGCTTTTTCTGTCTGATTCTATCAGTGCTCATTATTTACTGTTCTGTTTAGCTGAGTATTGTGTGGAAATTTTGAGATATTGCAGGGCATCAGCCAAATCTTAACATACCTAGGAGTTGCAGAATGCACATAGCTGTTTCCCAGCTTTGCACTGGTTAGACCCCATAAGCCCAAATGCCTCCATCTCAGAGGAAACATGGATGGTAAGTTGAAAGTGTCTTGTATATTTGGTCAAGTTGAAGGTCTACTCATGCTATGTCTCTTCTTTGATCTTCATAAGCTTCCTTTTTCTGTCACCATTAAGTACTAATGTTTTATTGAGGTAGAATCAGATATATTAAAGTAAGGATCACGGCTATTTGAAGAAGAAAACAGTATCACTTTGAAACGGATTTGGAAAAGCAAAGTGCAGCCTCTGTTGGTTACCCTCCCCTCCCCCCACCTGCACTTGGCATTTAAGAACTTAGAAACTTCTAATTTTTGCAAGTAGTCTTCTTCTTCTTCATGGATTCTGTTTTCCCACATGAATGCCCTCTGGAATAATTATAGAGTCCCCTGAAAGTATGGTATCAGGGCACGGTGCCCTAGTTTATCAAATTCTAGAGACACTGAAAAAATTCTATACTTGTCAATTCCTCGTCCATTGCATTATGAACGAAGACAGTGAAGTTAGCTCCCTCTAGAGGTGTCTACTTGCAAATGTTGTTGAGCCACTGGGTGAGCTGGGGATTGGAAGCTACTGGAATTGGAGCCACTGAAGGCAGAATTGTCATCCCTAACAACTTTGAGGAATCCCATGGTGGTATCTGATAGGCATGAGTTCAAAAAATGTATTAGTAGTAGAAGGAGATGCGACGTAGAAAGTAAAGTAAGACTGATATGCCCATTTCAACGCAAAAGACAAAATTACCCCTTGTTCCCTGTCCAATTTTAGGAACTGGTTACCCCTCCAGTGTCAATGCCACCATATGCAAAATTTACCCAAAGCATAGGAATTAAATAGGAGCTTTTGGAAAGCAGTTTTGTTAAGTCTTTAGGAAGATGGACTTTTACCCTTGGGTCTAGGGCTTAGTTATAGTATGTGCTTTTTCTATTGTGATGGTGTAGATGTAGAAAAGCAGACACAGACCGATGAACACCTTAATACATAAAAAGTTCCATCTTGGAAAAAGGTGCCTTGATTCCTTCATTTCTGAAAAAAGAGGTTCAATTCCCCAATATTCCCATTAAATCTTATCAAACAATTACAATGACCATCGGTATCATTCACTGACTTGTGCTCCTTGCCAACCTCAGTCACAGTTCTAGGTCTACTTCTTTCCAAATATATGCTTCTGGGAGGACCAAATATAATGAAAATTCTAAGGGCAAGTAAAATTTTTGAAAGGAAAACAGTGAGAGTATGGCCCAAGCACATAAAAATGAACAAAGTAAGCAAGTAACTTAGCTTATGAGACATTTTCACTGTTTCTTGTCTTCACAAGCATGTGAGTAGGCCCTTGGGTCTTGATATCACAGTCATGTTGTCCTCGTGGAAGTTTCCCTTGTTAGTTGCTCTGAAATATGATGTGACTTCCTATCAGTAGAAGGGAATTCAGGAGGGTTTAGGTTATAGATAGATACTAGTCTAGGCTCAGAGAAAATGAATTTCATGAATGATATGAAGTTCCTGTCATAAACACAGGTCAGGGGTAGTGGAAGCTTAGATGCCAAGTGTTCACCACCTAAAAACATCTTGTCCCTCTTTGAAATGACCTGTAGTGCATGCTACATCTAGTTTCATATCCAGGCTCTTGATTCAGTCTGTTCTCTAAACTTACTGGAATCTCCCCAGAGTAATTTTAACAGCTACCACTTATATAGTGCCTATTACATATTATTATGGTCTAAGCATTTTATGTGCATTTACTCTTCACCACAACCCCATGAAATTAGTTTATTGCTTCTGTTTTAAAGGTGAGGAAACTGAAGCACAGGAAGTTTAAGAAAATTGTCTAAGGTCCTAATTGCTTTGTGGCAGGCTCAGAATTTAAACCCAGGCAGTATGGATCTAGAGTTCCTGCATGTAACCACTACTCTCTACTATTTCTCTAATTAGTGCAATAGTTACCTGATCTCTCCAAGGGAACTATCCCCTTACACACACCAACTTTAATATCTCTCTCTCTCTCCTCTGTCTTCTCCTCCTTCTCTTCTCTGTGCCCCTTTCCCTTCCTCTCTCCCTCTCCCCCTTCTTTCTTCCCTCCCTCCCTTTCCTGTTTAGAGAGAAGCAAAAAGATACATGCAAACTATAAGACATCTCAATAATTGATTTCATTTTGTCCTCTTAGACTTCCATTAACACTACTTTCTAAGGCTCATGTTGTTCTAATATTAAAGTGCATAATAATAAGTTTATAAATTATGTGAAAGCCAAAGAGGAAATGGTCTAAGAAGGATGGATACAGAATCCTGTGTAGAGAGAGGAGAGGAAAAGAGTTAGATAAAAGAATAGAGTCAATGCAAAGTAATTGGGTAAGTAGTAGAATATTTCTAGAATTAGAACATTTGCGTTATCAAATTAATTGAGCAATCAAGTATTTTTGTCTGCTGTGTACCAGGCATAGAATTGAGCACTGGAGATAAAAAGGTGGTTAAGGCATAAGGCATAGTCTCTTTATCTAAGAGCTTTATGTTTATCACAAGAAAATAAATATTTGGAAACAAACTAAACTTTGTAAGTTAGCTTCCTGGTCCTGGCTTCTCTCTGCCCCTGCCTACTCCTCCTCTAGGAGGAGGAGTGACTATTTGATTTGGAACTCCATGTGTGTGGCTTAGCCCTTTCTTGGATCTTCTTGGTATCTGTCTGCCTGGAAGAAGCATATATTCTGGTCTGCTGTCTGGGCTATGGATAGGTTGACTGGGGTAGATCCTGCCCCTGTAAATTAAGCATGTAGTGTCCCAGCTCTGTCTGCAACTAGCTGTATAAGGTGACTTCTTAGGTACAGGATTAATAAGACCATTTTTGCCACACACATAAGCCATGTGTTCCAACCCAATTTTTGAATAGCAATGAAGCTAACATTTTAGTCTCCATCTGTACCCATATTCCTATATTTCAATTATATTTGAACTCACGAAGGCCTATTTCTTGAACATCCTCAAGCCTGAACAGTTTACAAAATGCTCCTGGGATTTTAGTGAACCCAAGCAATCCCTCAACTCCTCCATTATAAAAATGGGCTGAGGAGATTGATTCAGTCTTGGCCCAGCAATATCCTCATTGCCAAGGAGAAGTGAGTAATAGTTTATGATTCATAGACTGATTGGTAATCACTATCAGGATTACCAGAAATTCATCTGAAATGTTTTGCAAAACTTAAAAAAAAAAAAAAAAAAAAAAAAAAACCTTTTAGCATGTGTTTCACTGTTTTTAGTAGCTTGTCAACACCCTAGAAACTGAGGTTCTAGCTGACAAAACTCTGAGGGTGAGTGTGCAGTGAATTAGGGTAACATTGGTACATTGTGGAGGTGGGAAGGGCTGATACAGTTCTTCTCACTTGACCTATCTTCTCATTGTAAGCTCATTTGTCATTCAAGAGACGTGTGGAGCATCATAACCACTGAAAAGTCTTCCGTGCTCCCCCCTTGTTATACCACAGCACCGTAAGATATAGTGTTGTGGCACAATATTCTGATTGTCTGCATTACCGGAGCATAAACTCTAAAAAGGCAGGAACTGTGACATGTTCACCTTTGTGTTGGCCCTCAAGGTACAATTACAGAAAGGAAGGAATATGCTAATTTAGTTTGAAGCATCCTCAACCAGGATAGAAGCAGTTATCCGAAAGAGATAGGAGTAGAAGAAATAATCAGAACTTTGGAAAATAGATATCAAATGACAGAGGATAAAATGCATGGGTATGTGTGTGCAGTGGAATCAGAATCTAATTCATTTTCTTCACTAGTTCAAGAACTGGCCTTTGCATATTAAGTACAATGTTATAGAATGAGAAGACTGTGACTAGTATGAACAATTGAATTCTAGCAGCACTATTAGTAGAGATGAATCCAGATGACTAACTATACCAAACCAGAGGCTCCAAGAACACTAGGTATAGTTTTGGACATGGGTATACGGCTGTGGGATGTGAGAACTTAAAAATGCTTTGGAGGATGGTATGAAAAAAGAAAGAAAAACAAGCCCAAGATGGAGTCATTTGCCTCTCAAGACAGCAAACCCAGATTTCATTATGGTTTCAACCTATTCCAGGAATGTAGCCTTTTAAAAGTCAGACTGAAATTTCCTGATCTGCACTAGTGGGGTCATCTGTGTAATTAAATGACAAACAAACACACAAACACACAATCCATGAAAAACCCTGACATTCCTTTCCTCTGCAAAATAAGATGTCCTGGCCTGAACAATTCATTTCTTTTGCCAATAACTTCCTTGCCCTACGGTCCTGCCTATAAAAACCTTCCATTTCGTACAACTCCTCAAAATAGCTCTGTAAGCTCATTCACAATTCTTGCTAGATGAGATGTTACCCAATTCATGAATCACTTAATAAAGCCAATTAGAGCTTCAAATTTATCTGATTAAATTTTTTTTTTAAAGATTTTATTCATTCATTTGACAGAGAGAGATCACAAGTAGGCAGAGAGAGAGAGGAGGAAGCAGGCTCCCCGCCGAGCAGAGAGCCCGATGCGGGACTCGATCCCAGGACCCTGAGATCATGACCCGAGCCGAAGGCAGCGGCCCAACCCACTGAGCCACCCACAATAGATATCAGACCTGTAGAAAGGGATGAAAGACTCAGGCTTTCTTAGCATGAAGGAAATAGGAGTGGGTAGTAATTCAATAATGAGACTCTAAAATACATGAAGATTAATTCTGTGGGGCTGCAGAATCCACAATGTATATGTGGCTTGATATGTAACTCTACAAACACTTATCAACATTGACCCTTGCAAGGGTTTAAGTAAAGTAATGTGTATTTTGTAATACACATTATTGACTAAGTTAAAGAAGGGAATGGAAGCTTGTAGCATATAGAATTTGATTTTGCGTGGAGCAGTTGAAAGGACTGGTTGACTTAATTGATTAGAAAGGACATAATTTAGCTCGGGTGTTGGACTTCTGTGATCCAGGCAGATAGTAAAAGCTTGTTTAAGGTGGTAAGAAGGACTGTATGATCATGAGAACTTTAAAGAAAACATTGTCACCTAATGTGAAAACAGAAAAATAGGTGGAAAATGAAAAATTAAGAACAAGGAAAACAAAAAATTAACCCCCACCCAGAAGGTAGAATTAACACTCAAAAGACAACATGTTCTAGAAACTAAGGTTCTTAATAGTCATCGGTGGCTGCTTATGATGTCATAGAAACCATAGGCTTATCAAACCTTCACATCTTGAGAGTTATTTCCGCCAAACAGATCAATAATCTCAGCAACTCCAAAATCTAATTATTAGGAAATTGATTCAATTTTACTCCCTAATGGCCTTGAGCCATTACTGTTTTTTTGAGTGTATATTGTTGAGGCCTTTCTTCATCCTTCTCACAGTGATCTGTCATCACTTTCTCAGCCTATTCCCTAACAATGGTCCACTTTTATTGACTGTGCAATATGTGGGCCTATGCTCCGCCCTTGTGTTTATCAATCAGCTTGTTAGTCTTCATTTTGTGCTATTGTTAATGCATGTTATAGATTGGGAAAATGAAGTTCAGAGAGGCCAAGAATTCATTCAAGGAGACAGAATTATCAAGGAACTGAGCTGGATTCAAACCTAAATCTATTGGACTTAGGGTCTATATTTCTAAAACATCAAATTATACCACTCCCATGCTTGGCCCCTTGCCAGCACTTATCTGACTGCTTTCACCCTATCATGGCTAGATTCTGGAGTAAGCCAAAGAAGATGGACAGGCACCTATGCTGTCTGTAGCACTAAGTATCTGGGTAAGCATTATCAGAGTTTTTATGTCTTGGCAATCTATTGGCTATAAAGCGACATCTTACTGTGGTTTTAATTTTCCTTTCTCTGATTACTAGTGAAGCTGACCCATCTGGATGTATTTGTTGGTCATTATTTGTGTTTCATGTGAAATGCCTCTTTTTATCTTTGGCCCACTTTTTTCTTATTTATTTGTAGGACTTCTTCATTCATTCTGAATATGTGTTAGAGAAAAGATAAGCTGTTGATCAGAACTGTTTTTCTTCCACAATGGACATACAGCTAGTCTATTCCTATCCTCCTTTGCAATTAGATGAGGTTATGTGCTTGGCTTTTGATGGATGGGACAAAAGAAGAAGTAAGGCACACCACTTGTCAGGCTCTCCCAGAAAAGCCTTCCCTGTGATCTGCTATTCTTTGTCTTCTGCCATTTGCCAGTTAGACACTGATAATAGGTAGATCTTAGAAGCCAAGTAGTGAACATAGCACACCCTTCTGCAGTCTGGTTGTACTCCCAAAGTACTGAGTTAAGGAAAACCTTCCCAAGCACAAACTAGAATTTCCATGAGTAAGAAATTAGCTGCTTTTATGTGATTCTACTTTGATTTCAAGATTTGCCAGTTAATCTTCATAGAGAATACTGACTTCTTCAAATTACATGAGGTACAAATATCCTGGATTGGAGCATATGCCTATATGTGTGGCAAAATGGTCTTATTAAATATTGAACTAAAAAAATCACTTTACCTACTCAGTCATGGACAAAGCTGGAAAAATATAGACCTAGTTCATAGGAACAGGACATAAAGCAAGGCATCTGTTCATGGCTCAGAGTGTGGATCAAAAATACAGTTAACCCTTGATTAATGTAGGGTTTTAATAGTTCTAATATGGCACATAATGATATCCTTGATGGATATCATTAGGGACCCCAAATTTCCACATAGTAGACAATCCATAAGTAACTTTTGGCTCCTCAAGAACTTAACGACTGATAGCCACTGTTGACCAGAAGCTGTAACATTAACATCAACAGTTAACTAAACACATATTTTGTAAGTTATATGTATTGTATATTGTATTCTTATAATAAAATGAGCTAGATTTTAAAAAGTTAAGAAAATCATAAGGAAGTTAAAGTACATTTATAGTACTGTACTGTATTTATTATTGAAAAAAAATTTGTGTATAAGTATACTTTGCTGTTCAAACCCATGTTTTTCAAGGGTCAATGATGTGTGCTTTTCCAGGCAGGCAAATGCCAAGAAGATCCCAGAGCGGGGTAAGCCACTCAAAATACAATTCCAAATAGGAAAGTCACTCCTCTTTCCAGGAGGAGAATGGGTAGAGAGAAGCCAGGACCAGGAGACTAATTCTGATGGAGATATATCTTCTCTGAACACGAACTCTGGAATCGAAGACTCCCCTCCACGTGAAACATGGATCTTAAAGGGCTACCAGCTGCCACTGTGATCATAAAGATTACGCGTGACCAGGTAGCTATTGGGAGTTTGACTTTCTCATTTTAAGGAGGGGAAGATAAATATTGTTGGACTACAATATAAGGCTGGGTGTTTGGAATATATAAGTAGAAGAGGCATGAAAGATGGGAGAAAGTTCTGCTTAGCAAACACTGTTAATGAGGTTAGTTACCTGAAAATATAAGATACTTTTATATTCATGAATATTTAGGAGAATCTGAGTCTATGTCATGACTTTAATTTAGTTGAGTTCTCCACAATTTTTTTCTAAGGTTATGTAAAGCATTTAAAGATCAATATAGTTGGGAAAGTAAAAATCTTTTTTTTTTTTTTTTTTTTTTTTTTTGACCCAGAGCATTATTAAACTAAGGTCATTAATGACAATGGTAGTTAGGAGTATGATCTTTGAAGTCACACACAACTGGATTCAGATTTGAATTTTCTCATTTACTATTTGTGAGACCTTGGAAAAGTTACTTTCTTTCAGCCTCTGGTTCCATATTTGTAAAATGATAGTGACAAGATACATACATTATACAATTATTTCAAGACTCAAATGAGGGTTGAAAAATACAGTACACTTAGCACAATATCTGGACATGGTAGGGACTTAATAAGTGGTGGTCATTATTACTTTCAGTCACAGGTCAGCTCAAATGAGATAATATATGTGAAAAATACTTTGCGAATGAAAACAGTCTGGCTCTGTGCTCTTGGAACAGTTTTACCTGCCTCTATAAAAGTACTTTTCACTCATTCACATTATAGTTATTGGATTGGCCTTGTCTTCTCACCCAGTGGGCCTGGGACTCTGATGCCGACTGTTGTTCAAGGGGAGGGATCAGGTCTAAGTGGGATTCTGCTATGTTTCAGGGCCCATGAGGACCATTAAGGACGTTTAGGAGATAGTAGGAGAGAGGGAAAAAATAGGCACTAGAACTAATGAGACCATATAATGGATTACATTCCAGAATGAGCTGGTGTTGCCTTTGGAAGCCAACAAGAGCATGTAAAGATTTTTGAGCCATCAATGCAAAGAGCTGGATCCCTAATTTTGGGCATGAACAGAAAGGGAACTCTACTACACACCTTTGTCTACTTGTTTCCCTCTAATACCACCCATTCAAATATAGATGTCCAGCGTCCAGCCAGGACTGAATTGGGGCCATCATGGTAAATATTATTCTTTACTCTATACCTAGCATCTATTCTAGTACCAAGAAAATTGTGAGTCAATAGTACATGCTAATTCAGTACATTAATTTAAACATGTAAGAGGTTGTGTGTTCACTTTGGTTAGAGCTCTTGTTTCTTAGATAGTCCCAGGGGAACCCTGAATTGTAAGAGCAGATATAACAGAGAAAAACAAAGGACCATACGGATTTGTCACTTCCACCATCAAAATGACAAAGAGATGCATGACATGGTGAGAAAAAGAGCTATTCTAAAATAGAATTGGCTTTCATACAAGAGAATGAACTGTGGACAGGGTGGAAGGGAGGTGAAGGTAGGGTGGGCATCAGGCAGAAGCTGCATGACCACCTGAGGGCAATGGAATACAGGGATGCCTGCCCTGAACCAGAGTTGGACCATATCATCATCCCCACCCCTGTCTAAAGCAGAACGACCTGTTGGTGGGATTTTAAAAAATTCATTTCTGTGCTTTCTATTCAGAAATTTTGATTTAGTACATTTGAATTGCAACTAGGCATCTCTAAATTTTAATTAACATACAATAAAAGCACCCATTAACGTGTAAATGTTGATGAGTTGATGTATATGCATGCATATAATCAAGATAGAACATTTACATAACTCCCCAAATCTCTCTTAGATTCTTTGTGGTCAGTTGTTCCCTTCTCAGTTCTAGGCTTCCAGTGATCTGATTTTTGTCTCCATAAATGAGTTTGCCTGATCTAGATTTGATATGCGACATCTATAGCATGAACTCATTTATGTCTGGCTTCTTTCCTTCAGCATAGTGTTTTTGATGTTCATTCATATTTCTAGGTATATCAGTACTTTGTTCTTTTTATTGTTGTGCAATATTCTGTTGTATAGGCATTCCCCAATTTATTTATGCATTCACTCATTGATAGGTATATGGATTGTTTTTAATTTTGCCCATTATGAATAAAATTACTATTAGTGATTCTTTGCAAGTCTTTGTGTGGACATTTTTATTTCATTTGGTGAAAACCTAGCAGTAGAATTATTGCCTTTTATGATAATATCTACATAACTATGAAAACTGTCAGATTGTTTTCCAAAGTAGTTGTACCACTTACATTCCTTGCCAACAATATGTGACAATTCCAGTTGTTCTACATTCTTGCCAATACATGGCCTTGTCAGTCTTCCTAATTATATGATTTAATTAAGTAGTAGAATCTTATTGTGGTTTTAATTTTTGTTTTTCTTGTGGCTATGTTGAACATCTTTTTGTGTGCCTATTAACCATTTGCATATCCTTTTTTCTGCTGTGTCTGTTCAATCTTTTGTCCATTTTCTATTGAGTTGTCTTCTAGTTAAGTTTTAAAAGTTCTATATGTATTCCAGATACAAATTCTTTGTCAGATGTAGGTATTATAAAATTTTATCCCTGTCAGTGTCTTTCCTTTTAGATTTTCTTAAAAGTGTTTATTATAATGGTTGAATCAAATCCTCCTGAAATTCATATGTTGAAGCTAACTCCTAGTACCTCAGAATGTGACACTAGTTAGAGATCCTGTCTTTAAAGACATGATCAAGTTAAGATGAAACGGGGTGGATCCTATTCCAATCTGACAGGTGTCCTTATAAAAAGAGGAAATTTGGATATACAAGGAGACACCAGGAATACATGGGTATAAAGGGAAGACCATGTAAGGACACAGCCAGAAGGCAAGCCAAGGAGAGGTCTTAGAAGAAATCAAACCTGTTGACACCTTGATCTTGGTCTTCTAGACTGCAGAACATTGAGAAAGAAATTTCTGTTGTTTAAGCCACCCAGTCTTTTGGTGTAATATCTTATTATGGCAGTCCTAGCAAACTAATATAGTATCTTTCCAGGAATAAATGTTTTCAGTTTTGTAGTCCAATTTATTGTTTTACGGCTTGTCTTTATTGTGCCCTATCTGAGAAATCTTTTTTTAACTCAAATTTGTAAAGATTTTCTCTTACGCTATTTTCTAAAAGTTTATAGTTTTAGCTTCTACCTTTTAGGTTCATAATTTATTGAGAATTAATTTTTATATATGTTGTGAGAAAAAAAATGGAGTTTATTTTCTGTTTCAGGTAGATATCCAATTGTTCTAGCACCATTTGTTGTAAAGACTACCTTTTCCCTGTTCGGTTAGTTTGGAAATCAATTGACCGTACATAGGTAGGTCAGTTTCTTGGCTCTTTGTTCTGTTGCACTGGTCTGTAACCAAGGATGACTTTTTTATTAACCTCCGTAAGTGATTCTAAAACACAGCCAAATTTTGTAATCTCTAGAATGGAGGATCTAAGAAACCTAAGTCTTAATTTTATGAGAGCTCACTCAACAAGTACCTGTGTCTGAGTCAGTCCTAAAAAGGCAGGAACTGATAAAATAGATGATCTCCAAGAATCTTAAAGTGTTTGTCTTCTCTCTTGGCACTTGAAGTCACCCTGAGTTCAAAGCAGGTATTGATTAAAAGTGATTCTCATGTTAAGAAATATTGTTTGGTTGGTGAATATCAAATTGGGAGCAATTGTTCTTAGAAGCATTGTTAAATGGCATTAGTATTCATTCATAAGCATCTGTTAAGTTGTGTTGTATCGATACAAGCTAAAATGGGTATTACTTAGATGCAAAAAAATTTCTTCCATTTGATATAAGAGAAGGAGCAAAAGAAGTCCTGGGGATAGAGGCAGATGGACAGAGGAAGTAGTAGAAAGCCCAGCTCAATGTTTACCACAGACTGTATTTTTTAATAGATACAGTGTCCATAATATGCTGAATAGTATCCAACACATATTTGATGCTGGCTGGTTAAATGAATGTGTTGAGGAAACAGAAGAAAAGGGTTTAGAATATGTATAACAGAATCAGAGTAATGAGGTATCCAGTCAATAACACAAATATCTAGAGGCACCTGGGTGGCTCAGTGGGTTAAGCTCTGCCTTCGGCTCAGGTCATGATTTCAGGGTCCTGGGATCGAGCCCTGCATCAGGCTCTCTGCTCAGCAGGGAGCCTTCTCCCCACGCCCCCCACCTGCCTCTCTGCCTACTTGTGATCTCTGTCAAATAAATAAATAAAATCTTAAAAAAAAAATAACACAAATATCTAGAGGGTAGCAATTTAATGATGTAGTTAAGAGCAGAATCATTGGAGTCAGAAGATTCTAGGTTCAAATACTGACTACTTACCAATGGTGACCTTGAAAAAGGTATTTAATTTCTCTAAGCATTAGTTTCTTCTGTGAACATTGGAATAATGGGTATTTTTTTGTTGTTGTTGTGAATACTAAGTGAGCAAAGATTTATTTATTGTTTCTCTTTGTAGCTATAAATTCTACTCCTTAAGGGAAAGGACTGTGTTCATGACCTTATTTTAGAGCATAGAAAAATGCTAGATATTTACTTTGTAAATATTTGGTAAATGAGTGACAACACATGAAATACTTAATACTGTGTTTTGTATGTAATAAGCCCATAGTTAATAATAACCCATGGTTATTTTTCTTTTTATTCCATTGCAGGAAGGACAATATTACAGTCAGCTAATTCCCCATTGATGACAGCAGCTATCTATTATAAAAATAAACAATCCAATTATATCTGTTGTAGTTAGTGTAGGTACAGTTCATTAATGGTCCACCTCTTGATGGATATTCATAGGGTCACCAGCTGTAACTCTGTCATATGCAATTTTCATGCTGATATTTGAAATGGTCAATTATTGGTTCAAATGACATTTATTTCAACAGGACACATTTCCATGGATGGCTGAGCACTGATGAATGCATTCCAAATAGAATTAGCACCACATCTTGGTTGTTTCCATTATGAAATGTGCACGAAGAAAGACATCAAAGTCTCTTCCCTAATGTATGTACGGCTCTATTTTCCACAGTCATTAACAAAATTTAGAGCAAACAGCCCATTCTAAAAGGCTAAGTGTAAAGAAGTCTGATTGTGAATAATAGTCAGTGGATTCTAAAGCCTCAACAAGTGCTTGGACAATCTTGGTTCTCATTTGTTATTAGGTATTAGCCATTAAATAATCAGATCAGAACTAGAGTTCAGAGGCTTTGTAAATTCATGTGACTCTTACCTAAAGGCACAAAACAGAGACAGTGTGAGTGTTTTTCTTTGATAACGCAGCACAAACATATTTTCAGAGAAATCAAAATAGTGGCATCCTATTCATCTTTTTTAAGTTAAATATTTGAGGTTCAGCAATGCAAGGAAGGCCACATGTTAAACTCCATTAGTCTAGCAATTTATGGGATAGTATTTGCTGACACATACAATGTTTTTGAAAGAATGGGCCTATTTCACCGGTTAAGTGGGGTTGGGTAAAAGGGACCTTGAACACTGGTTGAATAGACCCAAATGCTGTGATTTGAGGGAGGGCCAGCGGAAGAGCTTGTTAAAAATCACAACCTGTTCTCTTCCTTTTCCCTTATCTATTCTTCTCAGTTTGGCTCAAGCACCAGAAATGCCTACCTTTACGTACACCTTGAGCTCAAGCTATTGAAATCTCTTACAGAAATGCAAATATATTATCTTAAAGAAGTTGGTATTTTAAAAATCACTACTTAATTCTTCAATCACTGATAACCCAATTTGGTGCTTTTGGTTAAGTGGCTGACTCTTGGTTTCCACTCAGGTTGTGATCTTAGGGTCCTGAGATCGAGCCCCATGTGAGGCTCCGTGCTTCGTGCACAATCTACTTGAGACTCTTTCCCCCTCTTGCTCTGCCCCCTTCCCCTTGCTCACTCAAGTGCTCTCTTTCTCTCTCAAATAAATAAATAAAATCTTAAAAAATAAAGGCTAGGCTTTAGAATCAGAAAGATGATCTGTGTTCATATCCTATTTTGCTGCTTTCAAACTGGGCACATTATCAAGAGATTCACACTTTGTACTGACAAAAATTCTGAAATTGAGCTATTTTTAAAGTGTAATATTTATTTTGTTATTCTGTTCAATTAGCCAGCATATAATAGTACATTATTAGTTTTTGATGCAGTGTTCAGTGATTCATTAGTTGCATATAATACCTGGTGCTCATCCCCACACATGCCCTCCTTGATATCCATCACCCAGTTACCCCATTCCTTCAACCCCCTCCCTTCTGTAACCTTCACTTTTGTTCCTGGAATCCAGAATCTCTCATGGCTTTTCTCTCTCTCTGATTTCTTCCCACTCAGTTTTCCCTCCCTTCCCCTGTGGTCCTTCATGCTATTCTTTAATGTTCCACAGATGAGTGAAACCATATGATAATGGTCTTTCTCTTCTTGACTTACTTCACCAAGCATGATCCCCTCCAGTTCCATCCATATCAGTGCAAATGCTGTGTATTCATCCTTTCTGATGGCTGAATAATATTCCATTGCATATATGGACTACATCTTCTTTATCCATCAAATGAAGGGCATCTTGGCTGCTTCCACAGTTTGGCTATTGTGTACATTTCTGCTATAAACATAGGAGTGCATGTGCCCCTTCTTTTCATTATGTCTGTATTTTGGGGTAAATACCTAGTAGTGCAATTGCTATGTCATAGAGTAGCTCTATTTTTAATATCTTGAGGAAACTTTGTACTGTTTTCCAGAATGGCTGTACGAGCTTGCATTCCCACCAACCATGTAAGAGGGCTCCCCTGTCTCAACAAGTATTGGCAAGGATGTGAAATTGAGCTATTCTTGACAAGAGAAAAAGTAAGTCTTTACTGAATAACCAAAGATCCTTTTGATTACTGATTCCAAAAACTGTTCATGCTTCATACCAGGGAATATTTGTGAGTCTTACGAAATATGAAATGTTAACTTCCATAGTCCCTTAAAGGATTGCCTTCATGAACTTGTGTTTTCATGTTATACTCTCGGTTTTTGTAGAAAGCTGCATCCTAAAGCTAGCTGTTAGATTAGCTTGGGAAAATGCTATCTGCCATGTCCCTTCCTGTTTCCTGTAAGAGGAATTCACAGAAAAAAAAAGTCTTTTAAAATCCAGCATAAGACATGCTTTGTTACTTCTAAGGAAGAGGTATGTTTACTTTTTCCTAATACTGAAAAATACATATTTACTTTTGTCTTTCTTTTGGCTGCCACAGAGACAAAGTCAATATCAATTCTATCTCTTGTATATGTCCTTTATGACTAACATATTTGTGTTCCTTACTTGGTCTTAACAATTCTCCTCTTATATTTTTATTGTTGATCTGAATCCAAATATTTCTAATTCATAATTATTGTATTTATTGAATTCTATTTATAAGCTGTCTTTAATAGCAAATATAGTAAATGAATTATATCCCATCCTGTTCATTACAATTAAAAAAAAATAAAAGAAAGAAATCTTTTAACACTTAAAGGAAATGGTAGACGAGGCTGTCAATCAAGGTGTAGTAGTTATCTATTGCTGTGTAACAAACCACTACAAAATGTAGTAGCTTAAATAATAATGATAATATTCATAATCATAATCATTATATTCTTGCTCATGTATCTTGTGCATTAACCAAGCAGTTTTGCAGTGAGTTGGTGGATCAACTATTTGATAGTCTGTGACCTTCCTCATGTGACTGGTAATTGTCAGGTTGGTTGGCCTAGTAGACCTCAGATGGGTGACTTGTCTGTTGACTTGATCTCTTACCCTCCAAGAGACTAGCTTGTGCTTCTTCAAGAGGATGTCTCAGGGCAGCAAGAGAGGATAAGTGACCTTAAGGAAGAATTTTTCTTGTTTCTATGTCACATTTGCTGATGTCTCTTTAAGCACAGCAAATTACACAGTCACTGCCAGTATTAAGGAGTGGAGAAATAGATTCCACTTCTTTATGGAAGGAATGGTAACATCATCTGCAAAGGGGTATAGATACAGAGATGAAAATAATTTGTGGCTAATTGCAATCTACCACATAAAGTCAAGATAAACTGAAGATAATAGGTCTTCAATGAAAGACATATGGGATTGTCCATATCTTGGCTATTGTAAATAATGCTGCACTACACATAGGGGTGAATATGTCTTTTCAAATTAGTATTTTTGTTTTCTTTGGGTAGATACCAAGTAGTGGAATTACTGGATCATACGGTAATTCTATTTTTAAATTTGAGAAACTTCTATACTCTTTCTCATAATGGCTGTACCAATTTGCATCTCTAGCAATAACTCACAAGTTTCTCCTTTTCTCTACATCAACACCAAAACTTGTTATTCCTTGTTTTTTTTTAAATTTTTTTTATTTTAATCATTCTGACAGGTACAAAGTGATATCTCATATAGTTTTAATTTGCATTTCCCTAATGATTAATGAGCATCTTTTCATGTGTCTTTTGGCCATCTGATAAAGAAAATGTGGTATATACACAATATAATTGTAAGGACCTATTTAGCCAGAGGCTTCCATCCAGGTTAAACAAAAACCTTATTGTTTAACCCTTAAATTGTCCCTGCTCCCCTTCCCCCAGGGAACTTACTTAAAAATAAGTCCCAGAAACCAGCCCCAGGTAACAAAGCCCAGATACAAGGATGGGTCAGGCCAGGTGGAGACATCCGATCAGTGGGGGGTTGCATACTCTTTCCCTAGCTACCAAGGAGTATGGGCCCCACCCTTTGGGAGCCTTGTGGGTGCCAATTCTAACCAAGGTGATAGGCTAGGTCAAATGTCTACTATAGGGTAAATTGTAATTCAATTGGTCCCCTAGCATCACTGTGCAGCTTTCTCTGTGTGTTACAATTTCACTGGTCACCTGTGCATGGCCAGGCCCAAATGCATGGCCTTTGCCTTTAAAAACTAGTCTGTGAAACAGAGAAAGGTCTCCCTCTTTTGTAAGAGGTGCGGCCTTGAACATTCGGTTTGATTCTTGATGCTTGGCATAAAATAAAGCTTTGCTTGGCTTTCGCTTTGTATCAGTCTTGCCCCTTTAATCATGGACCCATTATTGGGGGACCTAACAGTAATATTACTTGGCCATAAAAAAGAACAAAATGTTGTCATTTTCAGCAATATGATTGAACCTAGAAGCTATAATGTTAAATGAAATTAATCAGTCAGAAAAAGATAAATACCATATGATTCCATTCATATGTAGAATTTAAGAAACAAAAATGAACAAAGAGAAAAAGAGACAAGGACGCAGATGCTTAAACAGAGAACAAGCTGGTAGTTGCTAGAGGGGAGGTGGGTGGGTGGATGAGTGAAATAGATAAAGGGGATTTAGAATACCCTTATCATGATGAGCCCTGAGAAATGTATAGAATTGTTGAATCATTGTACTATACACCTGAAACTAATATAACACTGTATGTTAATTGTACTTGAACTAAAAAATAAATACATAGAAAAGAAAAACAGAAAAGGAGGATATGGGAATCAATTATCAGTGTTCATTGAGCCCTTACCATGTACAAGCTGTTTGTATTTGTAGAGCACTAGGTTTAGGGGAGAGAGACTGTTTCAACTCAGAATGTGAGTCAGTGACAGAGGATTTTCCATGAGATCGTCTGGGCAGGATTCCATGTATCTCCTTTGTAAATTCATGAACTCCAGTTCTACCTTCCTGTCTCAACATTGGTCTTGGCCTCTGGGCAACAGAGATAGTAGAAGGTAAAATAGTTGGTGTAACAGACTGTGAAGTTCTCAGGCTACTACAGAGAAGAGGAATCTGTTGATTTTAGGAGGTTGCAGGTGTGGTCTTGCTTTGTGTATGATTGAGGAATCTGCCAATGCAGGGATGTGGGAAATTAAAATTCACCACGGACAGTTTATGGTTGTATCCCCCTTTGTGCATTAAGGATCAAGGAATTTTATAGGATCTCAGAATTGGAAAAAAAATGTCAGATATCATAGAGTCATATCCTGTTTGCTGCCCTTGAGTACTTGTTTCTTCCAGGTAAACAGCATACCCCTCGCTGGGCTCCCAGTTCTGTTTCCGGACTCAGCCGTTTGTCCCTGACTTTGAACCAGCATGTACCAATGCTTCCAGACCATTTCTGGGGCTCTCACCCCCATTTAATGGGATGGGGCCGGGGTCTCTGCTGATCAAGTCTTAGTGAATGGGGAAGAAAGTTAGTGCAGGAAGGATAACCTTTTGTTTGACTACTCAAACAAAGTACTTCAGGTTGAACTTCAGGAGAACTTCAGGTTCTGATCCGACAGTTATTGAATGCTTTCACTGTGCCAGACTCTATGCCAGACGATTCCACATATCTTTTGATCTAATCCTAGTGGCTCTCTGGCCAAGATCAAGTGGAAATTCCAGAGACTAAGCTTGTCACTCTCAGATTGCTATGCAAGGAGAAAAATACATGAAAAATCAGTTGCGCCTAACACTTCATATTTTAAAACAAAAATACAACCTTTTTCTCTTCAGACACTTTGGATTCCTTCTTTTGAGGATGGAGTGGCAAGGTCTTTGCATTCTGTCATAGAGTGAAAAGGGGAGATATAAACTGGGTACAAACCGCGATAATCGGGCTTTTTAAAACTGTATTCAGTGTGCATGAACACAATCTAAACTAGGCTCTTCATTCAGACTCGGGAACCTTGATGGATGAATATTCAAAATTCATTGATGAGTTCCATACCCTCTTTTCAAAGATCAGTGCCAAGTCCTTCCCTTAATTATACTCTGAACAAAATAAGATATGTAGAAGAAGAGAATGTATTTTGAATTTCTATTCGCTCTCATCCCTTCTTCTAATTACACAAAGCATCTTTTGTATGGGAAATGCAGAGACAATTTTCTGCTTGAGAATGAGGGCAGGCTTCTTTTGCAAGTCAATGGCACAGTCGTTATGTTTTTAGTTAGAGACAAAATGACACTCTGTAGCAAAGCACTTGGTTACTCCCTGCCTGAGAAGTTTCAACTTTCAGATCAGCTTCAAAAATTTAAATAGGGAGTTGTGTTCATTTTTGTGGATTTCATGAGTTACAGGATGTGAGAGGTGTAAGATGCCAAAGATGGGGATTCACGTGGGCCAGAAAATAGAAGAGACTTTGTAAGTTCTAAGAAGTAGAAGAAAGTTTTCTCGAGAGAAGTCATCCAATAACCCATTCACCAGTGGATGGAGTAAAAATATAAGTAAATAAAAAATTTTAAAAATGGATCCTGTAACCATCCATTACTGCTCTGATAGTGGATGCTCTTAAACATCAGACCAAATTTCTGAGAGTGGTAAGCAAGGAGATAAGCACTCATGAACAGAATATTAGAGAATCTTGATTAGAACACCTACTGCAAGTAAGAAATAGTTAGAAAATAATAAAAATGGCCTGAAACAGAAAACCACAGGGCAAAAATATAAAGAGATTCTTGAGAAGTGTAAGGAATATGAAAGAGTTGGAAGAAATCAATGTTACTGTCTGGATAAGTCCTCAGGTATGTCTGTGCACAGTTAAGACCATCAATACTTAGAAAGGGTAAGGAGAAGGGATCCTAAGATGATGCAAGTCACCTTTAATATGTTACAAAGCAGAAAATGTCAAGCAAAGAGAGAAAACATAGGCAGTAAATTGGGATGTGAAGCTGAGAATTGAGGTAGGTGCTCTAATGGGTCATAAAGGGCAAAAAACAGGAAAAAATAATGTGAGTTTCCAAAGAGGATATGGGAAGACAGGACTATTGTAATAGCTGACAGTCGTTGAGTGTTTTTGTGGACTAATTTCTCTCTTAAAGCAGTATGTTCATTTATTCCTCATAATTCCTTCAGATAGGTATAATTATGACCCTTTTTAGGTAGATATAATTATAATCCTCTGGACTTTGTAGTCCAGAAAACTAAGGTAGAGGAAGGATAAGTAACCTTCCCAAGGTTACATTGCTAACAGATGGCAGAAACAAGAGGAAACTGGGTCCAGAGTCTGTGTGCCTTCCTACTACACTACACTACCACCGTTATAATCACTCTTGATTGTCATGCCATTCATCTCTGCGTGGCCCTACAGATCAGGTGAGCCAGGGACATGTTCTTAAAACACTTCATAGTATTAGACAGATATAAGGTGGTTCCTAATACCTTATAATTTATTTTACAAGCTTTAGAGAAATGGTTCAAGCCCGAGTTGGATTTGTTAGTCCATTGTTATTAGAACCGAAGTAGAATTAGAACCAAAGTAGAATTGGGGGCCACTTGGTTATTTTGTCATTAATTTGCTACATCCTTTACTTAGCTTGATTTCAAAATGATCTTTAATTGAATATTACCTTTATCTTTAGAGTTCAAAAATCTATAAACTGCCTCTGGGTTTAAGAGTCACGATCTGCAGTAGGGGCTCTTAAATAACAACCAAAGGATTTTTTTTTAAAGAAGGATCTGATTAATTACTTTTGAATATGGAATAAGTGGCCCCAGATCTCTCTTGTTCATTGGATTTTATCAATACCTGTAAGAGTGTTTGTGAGGTAGAGAGAACACATGTGAGAGGCCACAGAATAAGGAGAGAGTTGGGATCTACAAAGCCAAGGCTTATAGAACCAACATAGCGGTTAGGTTGTTTAACTTTCTCCTCCAGAAAAGGTCAGTGCTACCCAAATCTCCATATTCGAATGGAGATAGGGTATATTGGTGTTGTCCCTAAGCTTTGGCCAGCATCTATGGATTCGAATCAAAGAGGTTGGAGTCCTTGGCATTTTCATTACAAGGAGGTAAGGCAGCTCATTTTTTTCTTTTAAAGATTTTATTTATTTCACACAGAGAGAGAGAGAGATCACAAGTAGGCAGAGAGAGAGGGGGAAGCAGGCTCCCTGCCAAGCAGAGAGCCTAATGCGGGGCTTGTTCCCCAGACCCTGAGATCATGACCTGAGCTGAAGGCAGAGGCTTAACCCACTGAGCCACCAGCTGCCCCACCCCATTTGGCTTTTTGCAGAGGCGAAGCCAACTGATTGTGTAAAGGAACAGAGTCTACCATTGCAGGTAGGAAGTAAGTAGGGATTCAGGGACACAACCTGCTAAAAAGATAACCAGCTAAAAGATAAAACTCACATATTTTAAAATCAGAGCTGGATTTGGGTTCTGGATCTACTCCTTATAAGCAAACTATTTACCTACTTTGAGCCTCAGTTTCTACATCTCTAAAACAGGCATAATAATGTCTACATTGAAAGTATGTCATGCATATTAGTAAAAAGAGATATGTATGAAGCATTCTGTTCCTGATACACAGATGATGCTCAGTAAGCCAGCTGTTATTATTATTATTACCATGGTGATGATGATGATAATGATGTTGACCATTCAGAGTTATATACCATTCTTAGTGAAAAGCATGGTGCAAATAGGTAATAGAAGTGAGAGAGCCGTGGAGGAGGTATGCATAAACCCAGCTGTTCTATTTGGGCACTCGCGATGGAATTCAGGAGGGAGGTCAGCCCGGAAGACAGCCCAGTATTCAAATTATAACCCCTGCACACCCAGGTCAGAGCAACAGATTGAGTCTCGCCTTACATTTTCCTTACATATCATGCATAGTAAATCCTCTCCTGTGATGATACTAGGTCTAGTTCTCATCAATTTAGAAACAGACATGCATGAGTTGCATGTAACAGGGCTTCAGAACTCACAATCAGGGCAGGGCCATCAGCAGCTAGGGACTGAAAGATTGGTCCATTTCCCCCTCCCTCACTGGCTGCTGTAAGGCAGGTCCTCTAACTAACGTACATGCTGTCATTTAATAAGTAATGAAGAACAATATCTCAAGTAGCATCTCTTGTGTGTCATTGTCTTTTAAATAACTCAAAGGACTTGGGGAAGGTTGTATGCTGGTCTGAGATACTGCCAGCAGGAGACTTATGTATCTTATCACTTCCTTAGGTCGCAAACAAAAAGTTCCTCCTAAGAAAAGATGTTATTGGCTATCATTGATACACAAAGACAGATTAGTACCAGAGGGACATTGTGGAAAACAGAGAAGAAAGATGATTTGTATGATGATCTTGGTAAAAATGTAGATAGTTAATAATAATAGCAATAGCAATAATAGTAGCATATTTTTTCAATGCTAAGAAACTGTTGATGTGAGATTTACTGTCATTTGAAGATCAGTTTATTCTAGAGATTGTTGGTAGCAAAGGAATTGTATATACCAATTTCAGAAGCAGTAAAAGGAAAGATATCTTAGTGAATGTAATAGCTAATATTTTTTGAGCACTTACTAGGTTTCAGGCACTCTGCCAAGTGCTTTACAGTACTTATTTAATTATCACAACACTCTGTGTAGCTATTATTTCTATCAATATTATTATTCCCTTTATATAGAAGAATGAAAGGCTTAAAGTATGTATTAGGTAAGGTAGTGCTGTAACAGATAAACCCTGAAATCTCAAGGGTCTCTTTGAATAAAACAATTTCAGTGTCAGAGAAAGAAGGTAGTGTTGGTGGTGGAGCAGGGTGGGCCTCATAGTCATTCAGAGATCTAGGCTAAGAGAGGTTTTACCACCCCCAACACATGGACGCTGTAGTTTCTCTGGACATCAGTATTCCACCAGGAATCAAGGAAGAGAGCATAGAGGTTGATTTAACGGGCCAATGCAGAAAGTATACTCTCTTGACCAGAACTCATTCATGTAGCCCCTTCTAGATTTAATAAAGGACGAAAATGCAGTTGCCGACTCTGCAACCACTTCATAACAGAGCTCTACTGTATTGAAGAGAAGGATACAGCCAGCCCAGCCACATAATGGTTAAGCAGATTACTGTAGATCACATAAATAACAAGTGACAGGGCGGGGATCTCAACACACCATGATAGCAGAACCTACATTCTCAGTATTCCAGCTGCACTGGGGCGAGAATAGTTGATAGAGGGAAGCATGTGGGTTGTTGTTCTTGTTGTTGTTGTTTTATGTTGCCTTTATTCTCAGCCACAACTTGAGGAGCTCAGAAAAAACACGATGCCCTGCTGCCTCTTTCTTAAAAAGATAAAATTGCCCAGATGATGCGGTGTTTTTTTTTTCACAGTGACTCACCCAAGATTGCTTTAGTTCAGCAAATTGTATCACATCATGAAATAGAATGACATCTTTGAAGCCACAGCTCCGTATTTCTTGAAGCGACATGTAAGAAATGGAAAATGAGCCTCATTTTCTGAAGAAGGTGGGAAAATAACTTAAAAAAAAAAACAACATGAACTCAAATGAAATTTTTATTAAGACATACCCTGTTCAGTCATTGCTACCCTAGTTTTTTTAAGGTTCAGTGAATTCTGTGCAAATTTTTCTGATTCATATGACTGCTATGAGTGAATTTTTTACATATTCCTTGGGCAACTATGGGATTAGGAATAATGACATTAGTAGGGAGTGTTTACTCTCGACCAGAATCTTGCCTAATTACTTCTTGTGCACTCTCCCATTTAATATTCTATAACTTATGATAAACCCTATCTAGGTTAAAAATACATCATGAAATAGATATTGTTGTTATTATTTCTAACTTTAAAGATTAGGAAACTGAGGTCCAATACTGTTAAATAGCTTGTCCAAGGTCACAAATTAAGCAATAGAGCTAGAATATGAACCTAGATGTCATGACTGTAGAGTCTATACTGTTAGTTATGCTCACAAGGGCCCCTCCTACCACTGTGGATGGTACACAATAAGTAGGATGAAGAGAGGAGGGAGCTGGAGACCTAACATGAATGGAAAACCTACACGGTTCTGGTCATTTTATGCATGTAAACAGATGCCAGGTATTCTCCATAGTCTCAGATAGCCTTACTGTTTCAAACCTATTTCCAATGATTTTCAAAATTTAGCCCTTCATAAACTTCCTATTTCAAAGTATAAGCCAGGGTCCTTAGAGTGGCGACATGACCCAGTGCAGCTTGATTCTCTGCTCTCCCTGACTTCATCTAGTTTTCTCTCCCTCACTTCCTTTACTCTAATAACACTGACTTCCTTGTCATTCCTCCATCACACCAGGCAAGCTCTCCATCAGGACCTGTCCCCATGCAGTCCCCTCTTCCTGGAATGTTCTTCACACAGGTGTCTACATGGCTAGCTCCCATTCTTCTTTTAGGTATTTGTTCAGATACCAATTTTTCAGCAGTTCTGCTTCTATCCATGATGAAGTAGTTCATTATGGTAAATCTTACCATAGATAACAAATAAGACAATACAGGGGTTTCTGGGTGGCTCAATGGGTTAAAGCCTCTGCCTTCAGCTCAGATCATGATCCCAGGGTCCTGGGATTGAGCCCTGCATTGGGCTCTCTGTTCAGTGGGGAGCCTGCTTCCTTCTCTCTCTCTGCCTGCCTCTCTGCCTACTTGTGATCTGTCAAGTAAATAAATAAAATCTTTAAGACAAAACAAAACAAAATACCAAAAAAGACAATACATTTTGGGCACAGGAAAGGGATCAGATGCAAGCAGATGCTGAAAATAGATAATACATGAAAGAAGAATTCTTTGATGTTCTAGTTTTCTGAGGTTTTCATCTGAGGGCAGGCCTCAGTCTGCCCTGTGTAGAGTAAATAAAGCTCTGAAATAAAGCCCATAGTTTTACTGGTTTGAGGCAACAATAGTCCTTCTCGAGCACCCTAGAAAAATAGTAACAATAACAACAAGGGAGCCAGAGAAGGAGAGCTCAAAATTCTGTGAATAAACTTTGTCAAAATCTCCAACAGGCCTCTGAAACATGCAAGCATAGGTCAGACTCCCAAGAAGCCCAGTTAGCTAAAATAACTGAACTGAGATTTGAGCTGTAGCAGGTCAGCACTTTACACTGCACAGAACCCTGTGCCAGTGAATCACCTGCTCAAAAACAAGTCACACTCTGTGCAGGAATATTCCAGAATCTCTACAACATGTCATTTCTACTGTCTAGCTTATATCCCTGAATCACTGGACATGAGAGGATTCAGGAAAATGTGACTTATTCTGAAATGAAATCAATGGAGACTGACACCAAGATGACTCAGATATTACAACCGGTAGACAAGGGTTTGAAATTGGCTGTTATAAAGATGCTCAAGGTTGGAAGGGAAACTATGCGTCCTCTGAAAAGACGGAAAACAAATGATAAATTTCAGTTTAGAAATAGAGTAGTTTTTTGGGGCACCTGGGTGGCTCAGTGGGTTAAGCCTCTGCCTTCAGCTCAGGTCATGATCTCAGGGTTCTGGGATCAAGCCCCGCATCGGGCTCTCTGCTCAGCAGGGAGCCTGCTTTGCCCTCTGCCTCTCTGCCTACTTGTGATCTCTCTTTCTCTCTGTTAAATAAATAAAATCTTAAAAAAAAAAAGAAAAGAAATAGAGTAGATTTCCACAGAAAAATAGAAATTATGCAAAGAAACAGAATTCTAGAATGCAGAAATACAGTATCTGGAATTTAAAAAAAAAAAGTGCCTAGCTGTACTTCATGGCAGAATGGAAAAAACAGAAGGTTGAATAAATTTGAAGAAAGGTTAATAGAATGATCTAATCCAAGAAACAGAGAAAAGTGATCTTTAAAACACCTAACATATGTGTAGTTGGAGCCCCAGAAAGAGAGGAGAGAGAGAATGGGACAGAAAAAAATATATATATATTTGAAGAAATAGTAACGAAAACTTTCCCAAATATGATGAAAGACCATCATTACCTTCTCAGTGAGGCCTTCTCAGACCACAGCTGAAAGATTAAAACCTCTATCTCCCTCAATATTTCATATCCTCCTTTCTGCTTTGTTTTACTTGAGATCACTTCTCTTCATCTAAAATGCTAGATACTATCCGAGATTTAAGTTCCCTGAGGATGAGGACCAGCATTTTTATGCACTTTTTCATCGCTGTATTCTCAGTACACAGAACAATACCCATCGTATGGCTGGTACTCAATAAAAATTTGATGAATGTTGATAAATGAACCTCACTTATATTTTCAACTTAGAATACAAAGTGTCTAAGCACTGCCACTGAGTAGATGATGCTTTTGCTCAAATGACATTCACTCCGTGACCATGACATGGCAAGGGAATACAAATAGCGCTTTCCCCCTCCCATTTTCCAAGGTGCTTTTCGGAGCTCATCACACTGAAGTCAGTGAGCTGAGGATACTTTTCTGGATTCTGCCATCGTAATTTGAAAGTAGACTGAGTAATTCACCTGAGCCCCTGAACCCTTATCTATTCTTGTTTATGCATCTCCCTGAGTCATGCTCTCTGGTGGAAACTGAAATCTCCAAATCCCATGTATAAAGTTTGTGTTCAGAAGCATATTCCTAACATTGTGTTAGGTGTCTCACAATTTATGTGTCAGATAAATCCCGGGGAGCAGATGAGCACATTTCCTACCTGACAGATACCTTCCACCTCATCTTTTTCCCTCAAATGTATGAGTTGGGACAGTAACGTTTAGGTGATGCTGGGTCCACTGGGTGCCATCCCTCCAGGTGAAGGCAGACATATGACAGGGTTTGTCTACTTTGATGTTGTGAAGAGCTTGCTCCCGTGACTTGGGTGCATATCCACTCTGCCAGTCTCCATCTGCAGCTGCCCCACCCAGCCTGTTCTTCATAATGAGAGAGGCAAGAGATTTATAAGGAACTCAGTCCCTTCCAGGAGTATAATCAATACAGCCAGGCAGTCTCTCCCTGTCCCTCTCTCTTTGTTTCTTTCACACACACACACACACACACACACACACACACACACACAGTGCCAGGCACTGTGGTAGCTAGACTTTATCCAAAAGCAAGGGAAGTCACTGAGGAATCATTGACAGAGCAATGATTTGTCAGGTTGTATTTCAGGGAAATTATCTCATCATATTGTATAAAAGACATTTGTGCATATGCTCTAAAAAGCTGGAGAAAGGAAGGAGAGTTGGATGGATGTTTGGACTAATAAATTCCAGATATTATGGGTCTTGAACTACAGAAGGAGGCAGGAGAACTGAGAACAGATTTAAGAGATATCCAGAAGAGTAGATGACCCCCATTGGAAATTAATCTTGATTGCTTAATTCAAAGGTCTGAAGTGCAAAGGATGTCATCAAACGACTACCCACTGTCCAATCCTACTTGTAACTGGGGCTCATAGAGGGGTAAGGATGAAGGCAGGAAGACTGAGCCAGTCCTGAGGTCCTGAGTCTGCAGGATGCTAGACTGGAAGGTAAAACTGCATTTGACAGGCAGTGCTCGGTGGAGGTAGAGTTGTCCGAAAGCATAGAGCTCCAGGGATAGGAGTAAAGGGGTGACGCAGAAATTTTAAGATACTTTGCAAGAGAAAGAGAGGAGAGTAGCTTTTCTAAAGGAATGTAGGATAGTAATGTGTTCTGTGGCATGAATTTCAGAGATACCTAAGCAAGACAATAACTGGCCTTTGGGGCACCTGGGTGGCTCAGTCCTTTAGGTATCTACTTTCAGCTTAGGTCATAATCTCAGGGTCCTGGGATGGAGCCCTGCATCAGGCTCCCTGCTCAGCCTGGAGTCTGCTTCTCCCTCTCGCTTTGCTCCTCCCCCTTGCTTGTTGTTTCTTTTTTTTCTCTTTTCTTTCCCCCCTCTCTCTTTCTCTCTTAAATAAATAAATAAAATCTTTAAAAAATCACTATAACTAGTCTTTTATGAAGAGGAAGGGTCTTGCCATGTTTCTTTCAAATGGTGTTCTTTGATTTGCCTAGGATACTGGAAGCTGGGATGAAACCATACCCCTCACTCAGACAGCCCAGAGGAGCTCTGCCCTCTGCTTCAACTGACCCAGGGGTGCCCTGTCTTGTACTGCAGGTAACGGAGGGTCCCTTGCTCTAAGCGTTAGCTAATAGAGGGTGCCCTGCCTTCTACTTCCACCAGACAAATGGGACTATGTTCTTGTTTTCACCCTGCTGTGTGAATTTCAAGCCCCCATGCCTGCCTAGCCTTGCCTTGTTTTCAGATAGATTTTTCTGAGTGACACAATGGGGTCTAGTATTCCTGCTGTTTATTAAGCCTGTGCACTGTCACTGCTCAGCCCTTCACCTTCTGGGAGGTTTTCTATTTCTTTGGAGTTGAACTAGCTTTGTTATGGCATTCTCCTGATGTGGTCATCAGTGTGGTTTCATCCATCTTTTGACCCAGTCTGTTCCTGCTGACTCTGCTTCTCAACCCTCTCAATGCTCCTTTTCTCACAGTTTACTTCGTGTGATGTGTAGTTGTGCCTGGGAGCCAACAGTGTCACTCTCTTTTCTATTGTCTCAGACTTGGTTCTGGTTTTCTCCCAAGTCAGAAAACATAAAAATGCTGGCCTGATGGAGAAGTAGAATACATTTAACTCTTGTATAGGTTTCCTTCAATCACCTTGTGATTTGGCAGAAGTCGAATTGAACTTACTTCTTAAGATGTTTTGAAACTTCTAATTGAAAGCGGAGTAGGATTAATGATTTAGGGACTGGTCATTCCAGAATAGTCTTGACACAAGGAAAATAGAAAAATATGAAAATTACTTTTAAAATGTGTGGTTCTCCTAAATGTGAAGCGATATATAACCTGTACCCTAATGGACCTTGACCCAATACCACATCCAGCTCTCTACATATCAGAGGTCTGTAAGGACCTTGAGAATTTAAAGACTTGGTACTGGGCCCCAGTCACTGTGTATTGTTCTTTGTTCACTCATATTTAGTCTACTCTGGACTTTACAGAGAGACAGTGGGCCATGTTGCTCTTTCATCAGCCATCCTTATGTTTCTAGAAGGGAATAGGGTGGATTACCTCAAGATTGTCATGATCACCATTTTTTCCCTGTCCTTGTTATTACCTCTCATCCCTGCCTCCAGCTCTCCATACATTTCTTCTCTACCTAGGAGGTGGAATTTCCCCACAGATATGGTTGTGGACCAAGAAGAGGAGCTGTTTTTTACTCTAAGAAAGGCACCAAAGCATCTTCTGAAGATAAGGGGATAAAAGATAAAAATCAAGAGTAAAGTCTGATTGGCCATATCAAGAAGAAAATGTTCTTTAAGATTCCCTGAGAGAGCAAATTTAGGATATACCTGTAGCTGTATTCATATCAATATGTCTTCTGATGTTCACCCAATTACTTATTTTCCTCTGGATAAATCATCCATTTACAGAAGAAGCTATGATAAGGACAAATTCATTTCTCTGGGGAATTTTGAACTTTTATTGAAAAATGGCTTTCTGTTCTTCTTTTGTTCTTCTTTCTTTTTTAAATGTTCCACATAGTTTAACAGTATGAACATGACAGGAAAGAGATTTAATTTTTATACTTAAGAGATTCATTTTGGAAGGATTTGATACATTATAGTATATTGAGAATCATTTAACTGGATACTTTAGCAGAAATATGAATTCTAAAAATGAATTTTCTGACACATGAAAATACATTACAGTAAAATTGTTCTTCTAAAAGAGAACAGTACCCCTCCCTAAATGAGAAAATATGTGAATAATCTATTTCAATTTATAAAATGGTAAAAGAAGTATTTGTTCCGAATTGGGACCACTCAGAAATAAATTTGGGTAAATGCAATATGGATGTAATGACATTTCAGCCTTCCACTGGTATTTTAACTTCTTCTTTTTTCTTTCTTTTTTTTTTTTAAAGATTTTATTTATTTATTTGACAGAGAGAGATCACAAGTAGATGGAGAGGCAGGCAGAGAGAGAGAGAGGAAAGCAGGCTCCCCGCTGAGCAGAGAGCCCGATGCGGGACTCGATCCCAGGACCCTGAGATCATGACCCGAGCCGAAGGCAGCGGCTTAACCCACTGAGCCACCCAGGCGCCCAACTTCTTTTTTCAATCCCAGTTTTTATTTCCTTGATATTTCAAAGTAGTAGAAAGATCCAGGGAAGAGGAAATTAGGATACATCCAAATGTATAATCTATACTTCCTTCTTGTTTCTATTTCTTTATAGGCTTTGGAGTGGTAAAAGAAGGAAAGGGGGGTGTCTGGGTCATGTAGTCTGTTAAGCAAATCTGCCTTCAGCTCAGGTCATGATCCCAGGGTCCTGGGATTGAGCCCCACATTGAGCTTGTGGCTCAGTGGGGAGTCTGTTTCTCCCTCTCCCTTTGCCTGTTGCTATACCTACTTGTGTTTTCTCTCTGTCTCTCTGTCAAAGAAATAAATAAAATCTTCAAAAAAAAGGGAAAAGAACTAGCTTTCATCGATAGAGTATCTCTGTACTGAGCCCTGTGCTGGGCTATTCCCAGACATGATCTCATTTCAACTTCACAAATTGTTTATCAGATGTTATTATTCCCATTTTTCATGTAAAGAAACTGAGGTGCAAGTTCACACGGCTGGTTGGTGAGGAAACAGGATTTGAAACCAAGACTCTGATTTCAAAACCAGGTGTTTTCAATACTGGACCAGTTTGCTCCCTTCTATTCCAGGTTATAATTCACTAAAAGTTAATTTACTATTCAGAAAGAAACCCAATTTAATGAGCTCCAAGAGATAGCAAAATTGTTAAGCTATTAGCATCCCTCATAAAAATGAAGGTTTAATGTAAAATGATACAGAGGGGAATTTCTCTTTTGTTTAATTTGTTTTCTTTAACATGGAGAAAATGTTTAGTATCACTGGTGTTTTAAAGTAGATTAACAGAAGGAAGGATATAAGAAATAATACTTTGTCACTTCCCTTGTAGTGGTGCCTGAGTGAATAAATTGACTGTTAGATTATTTCTAGTACCTTATTTAAAGTTATTATGCCTTTATGCTCAAAAATAATCTTTATAGTAGAAAAATTATACAGATAAACTACAATCCAAACATAACTAATGCAACCATTGTTTTGTATTTTCATCTAGATTTGTGTGAATATATGTAATTTGTTTATAGAAATAGGATATTTTATCTACTGATTGAAAGTATGAATTTTTCCCACTTATAAATCTCCCCAACATTCTTTCTATGCAATAAATAAACATCTATATACATTTTAGAGATTCATTAGTATTCCACCATAGAAATGCTACATAATCTTTTTAGCCTATGTTGGACATTTATGTTGTTTCTGATGCCTTTTACTTATAAACTGTGCTGTTACAAGAATCCATGTCCATGTATCTTTGTATGCATCCCTGATTATTTCATTAGGAAAATCACCAAGGGTAGGTTAGACATAAGATGGCATTCTCATTTTTAAATACTATAGGAGAAATATATTTTGAGGGCAATTGATATTCAGGATTCAAGCTGATCTATATAATGACAAGACACTGCATAGATCAGGATGGAAATAACAGATAATTGAGGCTAACAATTTATTTGTGACACTATGTTCCAAGTCTGAAGTTAGAACCACTGACTTGAGCTATAGAAGACATTCTTATCTCACAGATGAGGACATTATTATTCATTTACACCTCTGTCATTTCTTAATATGTGAAGTCCTTGAGAACCAAGACCCATTTCTTTTCAAATCTATGTCCTAGCACCTAGCACCTACACCACCATGCTTTGCTGAGAGCACCTGTTCAATAAATGTTCATGAAAAAAGTAAATAAAATTTGAGTAAGATGGAGCTCACACTTGAACCCATAATTCTTGACTTCTAACTGTGCTGCTTCTCAGTTTTACCAGTGCCTCAGCTTGGGTTCTGCAGGAAGCAAAGGCTGAGGCAAAATTTTCGGTGCTAGTACTTCATGAGGGAATGTTTTTATCCCTGGGAAGCAGAAGAGAGGCAAACAGGGAAGGAGGGAAGAAAGGCGAGCAAGTCATTTACCAAGGACACCTCCTTTCGGTATATAGAGCAGCTGACAGCTTAGCACCATAGGATCATTTTATGGAAATGTTCATAAACAACAGTACTTCATTGGAAGGAAGGAGGGAGACAAAGGCATCTCCCGTTGCAATCTCCCATGGAACATTAACCCCTAGGTTATACATATGTAGGTACTAAGCAGGCTCCTCTGGATTGGGAAACGGATGACAAGACACACTGTTGGGTTATGCCCACTTAAGTCAGCTGCTGTGGGAGTTGGAGTAAAACAAGTGGCCAAGAACTCCAGACACATGTGGCTGAGAGGATCTGACTAGAGCCTACGGGATGTCTGACACATATGGATTTTTTTTAGTCAATACATATTAAGCAACTTGTACATTGTGCTGAATTAATGGCATGTGTATGCTGGGAAACCAGACACAGTTCCAGTCCTCCAGGAGCTTAGAACTTTAACTGAAATGTGGCTTTTGGGCTAATCAACTAAACCCCTTTTTGTTCTCAGATCCATCCATCCATAGCCTTATCCCTCCTCTACCCTGTTTCTCATGGAACTGTATTTTCCTAAGAGGGTAGGTTTGGCCAATGAAGACACTAGGGGGAGGTTGGAGAGTGGCAGAGAAACACCTCTCCCCTTTGCCATCCCTGCTTCTGGTGGCATATTTGGCAGCAAATGAATCTCTGGGGCTTCAGCTCACAGCAGCCATTGCTCTGATTCTGGCCCCAAGGTTGGGCCTGTGTCCTACTGTCACTTCCTCTCAGTGTCCCTCCAGTCCTAGGAGTGATGGTAGTGGCTTCCTGTTGTTGTAAATCTAAGGGTTGCCCCTCTGTCCCCTAATCAGTTTTTAATCTTTTATTACCTGGTAATCAGTTCCTAAAATAAATTCCTTCTGTTCATGAGACCTAAAGTGGTTTCTTTTCCTAAATGAACATTGATGTAAATAGTTCATCCCCAGGAAATCAAACAATAACTCTTAATAGTTTCATTAATCATGAAGCAAATAATAATCTGTTAAAGTAATATATATTTTTAAAGATTTTATTTATTTATTTGACAGACAGAGATCACAAGTAGGCAGAGAGGCAGGCAGAGAGAGAGGGGGAAGCAGGCTCCCTCCTGAGCAGAGAGCCTGACGTGGGGCTTGATCCCAGGACCCTGGGATCATGACCTGAGCTGAAGGCAGAGGCTTTAAACCACTGAGCCACCCAGGTGCCCCTAAAGTAATATTTAAAAGAGTATTTTGCTCATAACTAGTTAATGAAAATCATCAGGGAAATAGATTTTTTAATGTAGACCTGGTCAATATAATCTTACTTTATTTAAAGCTATAAGTAGTTAATATAAAGCTGTGATCTGGAGGGATGAGCATAATCTTTTTAGAATAAACATTTTTCTTCATGAACAAAAACCACTTCTGCTAGGAGGTCATTAGAAATCAAACACATATATTGAAAGGCTGACATTTTAAATCTGAAAGAATGCTGTAAATGTAAATTCACAAAAGGAAAAACATTATTTCCTTGTGACATTCCAACACTTTCATTTCCTTTTTCTGAATATAAGGATGGACATGAAGGGAAAGATATGGAAAAGCTTTTTAGGGAGGTCAGTTTTCTTTCTCTACCCATTGTGCAGTTTCAAATGATCCTTACGAATAATGCAGTGTAAGTGTTTGCCCAATTGAGCTATGCTATGTGGTGTTAGAAAAAAAATATTATGGTATTCAGAGTTTTTATAAACTCTAAGCAGTATTAATATTTTTTAACTTTGTAATCTGTATTGATATCAGTCATGTGCTCTACTAGATGCTTTATATGTATTATCTTATGAATTTCATAATATCCTATAAACTCTGTATCATTTGTCCTATTTTACCAATGTGTAAAGTAAGGGAGGTGAAATAACAGGACGGTATTGTAGAGAGAGTAAATATATGTCTGGATATGGTGAAAACTCCTTCCTCCTTCTCCACATTGTACAACTACTCTCCTAAATAAAACTACATTTCTATTTCAAGGTAAAGCCTGAAAAATAAGAGAGAGAGAGAGAGCAATATTATATTTTAAAAAGTGATGATTTATATTTTTTCTATGTTCTTTGGAAATAGAGAATGTGAATTACTTTCCTCAAGTGTTCTCTTTCATAAAAAGAAATTCTGAGAATTATGATGTAGAGAGAGTCTATAGAGAATAGATGGCCCAGCCTCTCAATTTTACAGTTGAGAAGTCTAAGGTCCAAAGGCAGGAAATGATTCAGGCAAGGAAGCTGCTATATCTCAGAATCCCTGTTTGAAGACAAGCATTAGGTAGTCAGGAGACTTAAATGGGGAGAGGGGAACAGAGTTTAAGTGACACATTTTCCTAGTAAACAATTGTCAAAAAGAAGAGACAGACATTTCCTTTTACATATGTCAAGGGTCTCCAGTGTGGGCTGCTTCTGCTTATTTCTTTCTGCTTGTTCCTTCTGCTTGTTCCTTGTTCAATCCTGGATTGAGAGGATGCCTGCCACAAACTGGGAAAAATAAAAGCACAATTCCCAGTTCAGTCTTGGAAGCCTAGACAAGGAAAAAGGGTGATTCCCCCCCCAAGATTTTATTTATTCATTTATTTTAGAGAGAGAAAAAGAGAGAGAGAAAGGTGGGAAGGGGGAGGAGGGAGAGAGAGGGACTCTGAACTCCATGCTGAGCGCAGAGCCTGATGCAGGGCTTGATCCCACAACTTGGGGGTATAAGGACCTGAGCTGAAACCAAGAGTCAGTCACTCAATGAACTAAGCCACCCAGCTGTTCCAAAAGGAGTGATTTTTAAGGTAATTGTATGAGGTATCCTTTCTGAGGGAACTTACCTGAAAAGCTGAAAATACAAGTCAAATATTATAATCCCCAGAAAGTAAAGACCCAGGAAGAATGAAGCATTTATATGCAGCCTCAGAAATGTGAGCTGAGACCAGCTAGAAATATCTTTTTTGTACTTATATATGCTATAACCCAATCTATCCAATTCTGGCTGTACTGCTTAAAACATAGACTTTGGGGTTAAACAGACCTGGATTCTGAATTGCTCTTCATTTTTGCGTATGACCTTGGAGGTGTTACCTACTTAACTGATATTAGTCTTAGTTTTTTAAATCTCTAAAATGGGAGATAATAATACCCTTTGCCTGGCTAAAGTCATTAGAGGTGTCTAGCCCCACTCACAAAAGCTATACTGCTTCCTCTGTAATTACATGATGTTGTTGCTCTGAGAAAAAGGTTGCTGTGTCTCCCCCATCAATTAAGGCAATCAGTCACACCTGATTAACTCAGCCCATTTCGGTGAACTCAGCAGCTGGATATACTTACAAAGCGAACACCTACATACCAAGGGGATGTGCTACATTGGGTAATAGTAAAAGAAACCAGTCAGCAGGCTGTCAGTATATGAGGGCATTGTTATCCAATCAAATGTCTGTAGATAATGGGGTTCTTGATATGCAAAACAAATAGATGGAGAATGAATTTTCCCTCTATTAATGAGAAACAATCACATAATTTTGTCATATACTCATTACAAAAATGACCACAGTAAGAAGGTAATGAAAAGGACAGAATATTTGAATTAGTTAATGATAAAGACAAAATCGTGATTTTTGGATGCGATGTTTTGCCTCATGGATAACTTTGCTTGTCCTAAGTCCTGTTTGTGTCTCTATTCTCAAGACTGTTCTGTGGCAATTTGCTTCTGCCCAGCTCTCTTCCACTTTCCTATCCCAGAAGAAAGGGGGACTATCATTTTATGTAAAATAAGTCTCTGCTTTGAGTAGGGTAGTCATCTAGATACAAGATACTTGTGTCCTAAAACTCAGGGCTGTAACATTTTCCCTTTTTTCATTGATGCTATTTTAATATGTAAAAGTAATTCACAGACGTTGCATAATATTTGAATAAAGAATTGTGTAACAAAATAAAATCATTCATAAGCAGGCGTGGTCATTTTTATTTTTATTTATTTATTTATTTAAAGATTTTATTTATTTACTTGACAGAGATCACAAGTAGGCAGAGAGGCAGGCAGAGAGAGAGGACGGGAAGCAGGCCCCCTGCTGAGCAGAGAGCCCAATGTGGGACTCGATCCCAGGACTTCGAGATCATGACCTGAGCCAAAGGCAGTGGCTTAATCCACTGAGCCACCCAGGTGCCCAGGCATGGTCATTTTTAAAACAAAAGTGATTTGAATCTAATTCCAGGTTTGGAAGTGTTAAATTAAGAAAGAAACAATATTCTCAGACTAATGAATTATGGTATGGGTCCAAAATGATAACCAAAGTGAAAGAAAATAGGGGAAATCAATCCATCTAAAAGGAAGCTATCTGTCAACAAGGTCAGCACCCAGTTTTGTTAAGAAAGCATTTTAATTAGTGCTTTTTAATCAGAAATAGGAATAGCGTCATCATAATAAATCCAATGTAAAACAAACTGAATATAAACATAATCAGAGTGCTGAGATCAGATCACTTATATTTGGTATAGCAACATAATTATTCCAATTAAAAAATTAGAAAAATTAATCCAAGTAGAAAAACAATCAAGTACACTAAATTAAAAATATAAGAATTTCCTAGCACAGTGTTTTTTAGGTTAAACAGCTTAAATTTGTTCCTGACATTAACCCTTTAGTATAGTTAAGATGCAATTACTTGGTATTACTTATTATTCATAAAAATAAATCTCTGTCACTTGAGAGATGAGGAGAACAAGGTTTAGTCAATTTCCCCAACTAACACAATAACTCATTCTCTCTGTGCTGTGTTGTATGTTATGTTGCAACTTATGTCAATATTTCCTAGAAATAGCTTAGATGAATAGGACATATAATCAAATGTTTTCCAACTTTTGTAATCCAAGAATATTTTCTTTTCTTTTTAAATATTTTATTTGTGTATTTATTTAAAGTATGAGTGGGTGGGAGGGGGCAGAGAGAGAGAGAGAGAATCTTAAGCAGACTCCACACAGAACCTGCCATGGGACTGGATCCTAGGACCCTGAGATCATGAGCCAAAATCAAGAGTTGGATGTCCAAGCACCTAAGCTACCCAGGCACCCTTACAAGAATATTGTTTCAATCAAATTTGTAGGAAGATTCCAAAAGCAACCAACCTTTTACCTATAGTAACCAGCCCCAGAAGCATGTTTGTGTAAGTCAGACATGGGAAGTCAGACCACTATCTCTAGCAACCTGCTCAGGATTCCAAACAGTAACTTCTGGACCAGTCAGATCCCAAATGGATAGTACTTGATTAATAACTCACAACTTGCCTCATTTTTGTCTCTGCTTCTAATTTAGGACCAATCCAAGAAAGCCTGCTATTATGTTCACTTACGGAAATGGTAGTTCTCTGATTGATGAGATTATTTTTCTTTCCTGTATCACTTGAGCTTTTTAATATAATGATAATGTATCATTTTTATAAAAATAATAAAGCTTTTCTTGTGTGGAAATTTTATAAAAGACCATCCAAGTGAGAAAAACAAAGTCTACTTATTCAAAGTTTGTGATAGCAAGAATGTCAGCCAATCACATGTGTTTTGGTTGTTACTCCAAGGCAGGCAGAGAAACGGGAAAGCTTTAGAGTGAAGAGAAGGCTTCAGGGGTGCCCTGCTTCTGTTGGCTTGCAGAAGCTGGAGGTGGGCTAACTATGAGTGGGACATCCTGTCCGATGGGCGAGGGGTACGCACTTGGCTTTCTTGGATTGGTTGCTGTATATTGTGGATCAGAGTTATATATATGTATTTACATACCTGGCTGTTGTCCATTAGTATATTTTGTCTGTCACTTAAACAGACAAATGATGTGAGCAATTCTTACACTGTCCTTGGGAATTTATTGAGGGACTTCAAAGACTGAAACAGTGATGCGGGTGCCAACTAGGCCCAGCTCATGTTTTCTTTTCCATTTTACCAGTATGTCTCTTTTAAAGCTTTTGGATGCCTCCTACAAATTTGATTAAGAAAATATTCTCCCTCCTCCAGTTTTCCTCACAGTCTTAAATTATTTATATTAGTCTATTTGTTTTGTCAAAATTGATAATATTTGCATTATTTTCTATAAAAAGATCAACAGCTGAGCTTTATTGAAATCTATAGTTCCAGAGTTTTAAACATTCCTGCCTGCATCTGGTGGGATTTTGATTCTCTCTTTCTCTCCCTACGTCTTATTTCTCCCTCTCTCCTTTTCTTTCTGTTTTTATTTTTTACTTTTTTTCCTGAAAGTAGGGGAGAGGCAAGAGAAGGGGAAGAGTTCATCAGCCTCTGACTTTGCAGTTTTCTTTGACAAAAACTAAAACGTTTAGGATTTCCTCTCTCTTCTGAGATGTTGTCAAATAATGTTTACTGTGGCTTATTTTACTTGGTTGGAGGAATATCCTATTTTTCTGGTAGAATACACTAAGCCTTCAGTTAATTCACTCCATTCAAAATGTAGCTTTGGAAAACCATGTCCAAGCTGGCATTTCTTGCTCTTGTTCAGTCAGCTTCCAGCTTGGCACTTACACTTAAGAATTGGCCTTGACTGTTGTCCCTGCATTCCTACTTACCCCTTTAAGCCACTTCTCTAAAAATTGAAGAGATTAATGAAAATCTCAAGATCTGGAGTGCTCACCTTCTTTCCCTAAGATGGCTCTCAGGAAACAATAATGGTCGTCAATGTTAAATCTGCACTAAGTCATACTAAAATTTTCTACTTTGTCCCTTGGGCTACTGCTTTTCTTCTTCTTTCTTTTTTTTTCTTTTTTCTTTTTAGAGAGAAAGAATGAGGGAGAGAGAGCTGGGTTGGGGGAGGGGCTCAGGTAGAGGGAAAGAGAACCTTAAGCAGGCTCCACGCTCACCATGGAGCCCAACACAGGGCTGGATCTTATGACCCTGAGATCATGACCCGAGCCGCAATCAAGAGTCAGAGGCTTAACCGACACAGCCACCCAGGCGCCTCTGGGTTACTGCTTAGCATTTACCTACTTTTGAACTGCACCCCCACTCTCCCCTTTTTTCTGTTTTGCTATTTTTGAGGTTTTCAAATGCATACGAATTCCAGAAATTTTCTGCAGGCTGAATAAAAATAGGGCTTATATACTACTATATTTCAAATGAATCCAGGTGCTGTTTTATGGTGAATAAAATAGAAAGTAATTTAAATGCATTACTGAATTCTTTATAGCTCTTTGTCATTATGTATTTAGGTGAGGCGATACAGCAGTACTAAGAAGCTGTAGAAAGTCATGTCACCATGCAACCTTGAGAATGTTGTTTAACTACTGTGAGCCTCACTGTAAAATAAGTTGATAATAGTGTCTACCTTAGAGGGTTGTTAAAAGGCCTAAACGAACTAATTCATGCAAAGCATTTGCCACAGTGCCGGCCACCCAAGAAGCACTCAGCATTAGCAACTACAGTTGCAATCAATGGGTACTATCCTATGAGGATCTGATAATTGTTTAGAAGGGATTCTTCTTATTTTAATGTTGGGAATCACAGCTGGACCAGATATGCTTCTTGACTCTTCGGACATGGCTTATCTGCTTCCATTAGGTTAAATTACGTAAGTACTTAGCTAGAAGAAAATGCATTGAATATGCTTGCAGAGGAACAAGTCTGATGTCAGGTGAGCATGCAGCATTCATTTGGATGCAAGAGGTGTCCCAGCTTGATTTTCACAAGAAGCAGACACTGACATTGAGATTAGCATGAGGACGTTTATTTGGAGGGCACTCTGGATCAACGCAAAGAAGAGGGAAGGAAGGACTGGGCAGAAGGAGAAGTTGGGTGTGAGGAAAGCCACAGCCAGGTCTTAAAGGGAGCAGGACAATTTTTATGGCCTGCCAAAGTGGTCTCAAGTTTTTGCAGGGAGGGTTGTGCCTTTATATTCCCACAGTGACCAGTGATAGGATGGGTACATCTGGGGAAAGAAAGAAAGGAATGACCTTGCTTAAGGAAGCTTCCCCCAGTTTAGGGTAATTTCTGGCAAGAGCTTAGCTTTGAGGACTAGCGGCAGCTGGTGGCCTCTAGCATCTGGGGTATGAGTTCTTTAGGGCGGAAGGGGGATTTGAGTATGCAGATAGAATCCACCCCTTCACCTACAGCATGCTCTTTAGAAATCATATATTTCTTACCTGAAATAGTTCTGAAATGCCATTCAAAATAGATTTCAGAGATAGTTAACCCCTTTCTTTAAAAAAATGCATCTAATTTTTAATTTTTATTTTTATTGTATACTCTGGTGTCATGAAGTAAAATAGATACTAAAAAGTATCAATACATTCTAGTGGGAATGTATTTTAATACATTTAATTTATGTGACTAACATCGTTTGGGACATTTTACTTAGGTATTTATTGCACTGAATCTGATCAATCCTGACCATCTATGTTTTAAAAACTATGTATACATGTGTGTGTGTTTGCACACACATGTATACATAGTTTTGCACACTTATATATACATTTCTGTTTTTTGAGCAAGTATGATTTTTACATATTCGTGTAAGAGCGACATGATTTTTCCGGGGTCAGTGTAAGGCACTGTAGGAAACATAAGAAGTATGCCAGTGTTCGGGGAGCTAAGAGGAGATAAAACACGTGCATGATAATTATTTATAGCAGACCATTTAAAAAAAAGAGTTAAGTGGCCTGACATTGACCTGACAGGATAGGCAGAAGAGCAGAGTATTCAGGAGCACGGAGCTCTTGGCCAGACTGGTTGGGTTCAAATCCTAGCTCTGCTGCCTCCTAGTTCTCTGACTTGACATTTCTAAACCTCACTTTTCTCATCTGTAAAATGGGTTTCATAGTACAAATACCACAGGTTAAGAAGGTTACATGAGGTAACCCATGGGTAAGAGTTTTGACTATACCCCAGTGCAAGAAACATCTTCTCTTTCTAGAAAAACAAACAAAACAGATCGTACTCATAACTCCTCCCTACTTGATTAAAAACTGAAATTCGTGGGTTTGTGGGGAGCCTAGGGTCATATAAGAATCGCAATATTTGGGGCACCTGGGTGACTCAATTGATTAAGTGTCTGCCTTTACCTCAGGTCGTGATCCCGGGGTCCTGGGATTGAGCCCCACAATGGGCTTCCTGCTCACTGGGGAGTCTCCTCCTCCCTCTCCCTCTGCCCTGTCCCCTCCCAACCCCTAACTCCTGTTCTCTCTCCTAGTAAATAAATCTTTAAAAAAAAAAAAGAAAAAGAAAAGACACAATATTTGAGGAACGGTCTGGTCTAGAGTGCACACTGGTCATGACTGGTACATGGGCTTTCTCTGCCTCCAGCAAAGAGGTGCTTGGATCTTTGTTGCAGCTGAGAGTTGCCTTGTCTGGTCACTGACATCTCAGGTACACCTACAGTCATTCTTATCTGAGACTTGCATCTCCCTGGTTGTAGAATCTGGAGAAGCAATCACTTAAATTGCTACTGGACTTTTAAACATCGATGCCCCATTCTCCGGAAAAATTCTTTCAAAACCTTTCTTCTTCAGGCATAATCCATTACCTTTCCCAAACCTGAAATCTCTTTCCTCTGATAACCTAGTTCTGTAAGATTTCATTATTTTTTATGGCTGAGTAAGAATCTATTACACACACACATGTGCGTGTGCACACATACCCCATGGGGGTCATTTTAAATAACAAAATCACCAGCAAAACATAAAAAAATGCAAAATAATGTTTGAAAAAAAAAAAGAAAAAAAAAGAAAGAAAGAAGAAAGAAAAGTTCTTTTTTGGAAGTGATCTTTTGGGTATCTTTTGGTTACCTTCCTTGTTCAGAAGTGATCTTTTGGGTTTCCCCCCCTATTTCTGGGAAAAACAAAGACAAAAAACATTGCAACTTTCTTTAGACAAAGAGGTGTAAATTATTTACAGCAGCGAGAACCAAATGCAAATATCCCAGTACATTATGCTACTACACAGGGCTTGCTCTATGTTAAATGGAGTTTATTTCTTCCTATTCAACTAGTAGTTCAAACTATTTATTATAAAACCCATTGCCTATATAGATTTGAAATGAATTTCAATTTCAATATTTGCAGAATTCAAAAGTAGTAATTCCAGCAATCTGTTTTTAACACAATGAGTGAAATATCAAGCATAACCTTTTGTTTTCACTCTTCTCTTTCTGTTTATGAAATTGTTCACAGATGGTTCAGATCACAGAGTTTCAATTTTTTTATGGGAAAAGCAAGTGTACTCCTTGAACTATACTGCTCCCACACATGTATCCCATTTACTAAGCATGTTCTCCAGTGTATTGAGATGTTCAGACATGCTTCTGTCAAAATGGTGCTATCACATTCCCAGAGATAGAATACTGTGCAGGCTGAATGCGAACTCAAAGAAGGCAAATGTTTTACAGAGTGATAGGGATGGACCCTGTAAAATAATGTTTTTAAGGAGTTAGAACATCACAATGAAATCTTGGATTGTTCAGATACAACTCAAGTGGGACTAATTTGGAAAGTAGAGAAATTTAAAAATAACTAAAAGTATTATTAACAGAAATGATGGAATCCCAAGTATTTAGCTATAGTTTGCATTATGATTGCTACATCAAATACTTTGGTGAGTACCTGAAACACTGTATAAAATAAAATTCTATTCTACATTTACTAAAGAATTTGTCTAGAGGGATAGTTTTTAGAAAAAAAGACATTTTGCAAGCTCCTAGGGGAAATACAACATTAGGGTCCCTGTGAGTGTTTGGTCACAACATTTTCATCAACCAGTCAGTGTATAACCTTGTTTTATGTGCCTTTCTGTTTAAAAACACATTACATATGTTTATAATACATATGTTTAATATATATTAATTACATATGTTTAATACATATTTTTGATTTATTAGCATTGAACGCATGGTCAAAAGCCCTATAACTCCTGTCTCAGCCACATGCCTTCTCGGACTCTGGAACACTAGCACTACTTTTGGGGGTCATTTATTTTATTTTATTTTTTCCTTCCAAGTTATTATTTAAATTCCAGTTAGTTAACACACAGTGTGATATTAGTTTCAGGTGTACAATTTAGTGACTCAGCACTTCCGTTCATCAGCTGGTGCTCACCACAAGTACACTCCTTAATTCCCATCACCTACTGCACCAGTTCCTCCAGCCACCTCCCCTTTGGTTACTATCAATTTGTTCTCTAGAGTGAAGAGTCTATTTCTTGGCTTTCTTCTATTCTTTATCCTCCTATGTTCATTTGTTTTGTTTCTTAAATTCTACATATGAGTGAAATCATATGGTATATGTCTTTCTCTGACTTATTTCACTTAGCATTATATACTCTGTAGCTCTATGTCACTGAAAAATGTAAGATTTCATTATTTTTTATGGCTGAGTAAGAATCTATTACACACACACACACACACACGTGTGCACACACACCCCATGGGGGTCATTTTAAATAACAAAATCACCAGCAAAACATAAAAAAATGCAAATAATGTGGCCCTAACTAGACTGCAAAGACAACACTTATTTACAGTATGAGAACTGAAACAAGAAGGCAGAAATTTGCCTGAATTTTATTTGGTTTTAGCTGAGAACATATATATTGTGTGAACCAACTTTTCACCGCAACGTGCATGTCCCTGAATGCTCATGAAAGCAACGTGACTATTGGATTTGGGGGATTACAAATTAATTTAGTGAGAAGGCAAATTCACAAATACAGAATCTATAAACAATGAGGATCCATTGTACTTCAAAATAAATGTTTATAGGGTGCTAAAAAGGAGTAACCTAAGCATATTTTTTTAGAGGTTGCATTATTTAAACATTTTAAGGTGCTTTTGATTGGGTAATAATTATTTAGTGTAGAATATTATTATTGGGAGGAATTTTTTATTTTTTTAAAGATTTTATTTATTTATTACTTGAGAGAAAGAGAGCATGAGAGGAGAGAGGCCAGTGGGAGAAGCAGACTCTCTGTCAAGCAGGGAGCCTGATGTGGGACTCAATCCCAGGACTCCAGGATCATGACCTGAGCCGAAGGCAGTCACCCAACCAACTGAGCCACCCAGGTGCCTATTGGGAGGAATCTTAAAGACTGATTTTTAGAGATAAAGAAGATTGATCCTGGAGAGATAGAACACCTTTCCCAAAGTTGTATTATAAGTCACATGGTAGCTAAACAGGATCAAAATCTCTTATCCCTTGATCCTTAGTTTGTCTCTTTTTCTACTGCTCTACCCCAAACTCTGTATGTTACTCTTTTAGGGCACTAGTGACCCAAGAAACATTTATTTCCAAGTATGACTATTTTGAAATTAGAGATAGTTTAAATATTGAGAAGCGGATTCTAACACAGACAGATGAGTGAAAGAAAGAAATATGTGTGTGTTTGAAACAAAAATATATTTAATCATATTTTATAACATATTCCACTGTAATGTCTCTGTACCCAAGATGTCTTTGTCTCTGGGATTAATGATTTTTCATTTTATTCCCAAATTGCTACAGTAACCAGAAATCAAATTTTAATATTCCATTGAGTTAAAATCACTAATTATTTCAAAAAGACAGAGAGAAGGGGTTCTGTCAAGAATTGGTTTGTGAAGCCTGAGCTATATTCTGAAGTCATAAATATCCCTTCTTTAGTGTCCTTTTTCAAATTTGACTGCAAGTTTAAAAGGGTTCTGTTGTTTTTTCTAATGGTCTAGCATGGGTCATTAACTGTCCCAGCACTTTCAGTATTTCCTGCACTAAAAAATCAAGGATGGAACCGACAGACTGCTGGACTGAGAGGCAAAGGACCCAGCATCAAGAGACCACTGACTAATTGTGGGAAATTATGTTTGAGGATGAGAGTCACTTGACAATGGATAACTATCCATCTTATTTAAAGCCATTAATTAATTTAAATATGAGTGATTTTTTTTAAGGCCTATGTTTCCAAAAATAAATAATAATAATGTAGAAGTTTTTGTGAAGAGTATAGATACAGAGTCTATAATCTCATGTTTATAAAAATCTTAGATTCTATTTCCTATAACATAAATGTTGGCAAAACCCAATGTTTTGCTGTGTGAGAGTTACTCAGGCTTCCAAGATCTGGTTAAAATAAAGTACAGAAATAAGTTTCAAAAGCAGATTGAAGTTCATCCCTGAATAACTTTAGTAATTCTTACTTTAATTATTAAAAACAAAACCTACACAGAATCAAAAATAATCTCAAAAATGAGCCAACAAAAGAATATCTTAGCTAAGAAAGATCATGGGCTTTGGAATCAGGCAAAATTCAGTACTGTTTTGAGTTAGTCATTTGATTTCTTAGGTTTCCTCTATAAGTAAGTACAACAGTATCTATATCATGGGGTGGTTCTAAATGAGATAATGTTTATAATGCAAATCTATTTGTTATTCCCATATAAAAATTGCCACCAAATTTTGTGGCTTGAAATAATACATATTTATTATCTTGCAGTTTCTGTGGGTCAGGAATCTGGGCCAAATTTAGCTGGATGCCTCTGGCTTGAGTTCACTCATGAGATTGCAGCCAAGCTCTTGGCTGGGTCTGAAGTCTCATCTGAAAATCTGACTGGAGAAAAAAATTTCAAGTTCACTTGTGTGGGCTTCTATTCCTCAGGACTGTTAGGTTGAGGAACTCATTTCCTTGCTGATTGTTGGCCAAAAGCCTCCCTGTTTCTTTTTACCTGGACCTCTCCGCAGAGCTACTTGATAATTTGGTAGGTGACTTTCCCTAGAGTGAGCTGTCCAAGAAAGAGAAAGAGAACATTCAAAACAGAAAACATGGTCTTTTTATAACCTAATATCAGAGGTGACGTCCCATGACTTGTGCCATATTTGATTCATTGGAATCAGATCAGTAAGTCCACTCAAGGGTAGGGGATTACACAATGATGTGAAAGCCAGAAGGTTGGGGTCATTGAGGGTCATCTTAGAGGTATTGAGAGAACACATAGGGTGCCAAACAGTTGGTCTGAAACATTCCCTGACCATGGTAATTATAATAACAGCAACTTTTATATGGAGCTTGTTATGTGCCAAGCAGTGTTCCAAGTGTTTTAATACATATTAATTAATTTAATTCTTTCAAATTATTATGGTTCTTCTGAAGAGGAGAAAATAAAGTTACAGAGAAATTAAGTTGCCCGTAGTCAGAGAGCTCATAGTGTTAGATTTGTGATTTGAATTCAAGAGTTTCAAAGCCTAGAGCCCTACATATTATGCTCTACTATGTCACAATCAGTGGCCCCTAACCTCTATGATTCTCTTATGAATCTGATGAATACTATGAACCTTTCTCTAGAAAAATATACCAAGCTACATTTTCTATACCATTTTAGAGGGTTTTCAGAAACCCTAAAGTCCACAAATGGTCACCTAATTTAGAACCCGTATCTGTAATGCTCCAACTCGAATGGAATTCAATAAAGTCTAGATTTCTGCATAGTATAAATTGGTGTAGTAAGGAACAGACTGCGGATCAGTTTTGGATTCTAGCTCAACAAGCAAGTCATTTAACTTGAAGCCACAGTCTTTTTACCTATAAAATGGACATAATCCTTTCTCTTTATAAGAACTAACATACAGTGAGTGTAACAACTTACATATGGGGGTGCCTGGGTGGCTCAGTCAGTTAAGCATCTGACTCTTGATTTTGGCTTAGATCATGATCTGAGGGTCAGGGGATCGAGCCCAGGGTCAGGTTCCACACTCAGCTTGGAGTTTGCTTGGGAATCTCCCTCTCCCCCAGCTTGTGCCCTTTATCTCTCTCTAAAATAAATAAATACAATCTTAAGAAGATAAAAACCTCACATTTATTACTTTGTACCATGCACTGTTCCAAGTGTTTTTCTTAGAGCATCTAACTTAATACCGGTATATCCTTGCCCTTATCTCTATGAGATAGGTATTCCTCACCCTTATCTCTATGAGATAGGCATTATTACAATCCTGTTTTAGAGTAAGGATACTGAAACGCAAGGAGGTGAGGTACCTTGTCTAAGATCATACAGTAAGGGGCTGAGTCAGATTCTGAACCGAGTCAATCGAGGTTGAAGTCCATATTCTTAAATGCTACAGGCCATCACCCCCTGGGGCCACTATAAAAATACAATAAATGTGCATATATGAAAACTTTCCATAAATGGCAAGTGCTAAAACATTTGAGATACATAGTTGAAAGAGAAATGAAATTGATTTGCATTGGAATCCTGTAACTTCACAACTATATGACCTTGAATAAGACTTTTAAACTCTCTGGACCTCTGCTTCCTCAAGGGTAAAACAAGAAAAACCATACATCTCTTCCTTTCTTAAATAGATACCTACAGGAAGGCATTTAGTAAACTGTGTAAAGCATTAAATTAATGTAGGTTCTTACATGTATTTATATTTCATCTGATTCCATTGACAAAAGTCTTTAAAATGGATAAATGGTATTTCAGTAAAACAAAACCTTGAGTTTCTTTTATAGAGGATAATCTTTAGAAAGTAGCAGGTTTGGCTACATTTGTTTATGTCTCAAATATATATATTTTTAACCATGTACCACCAAGCAGTTGACTTGTCTTTTGAAAACCCAGACCCACCTTCAGTTGAAATGTTCAAGAACTGGTTTGGCTTCCTCTTTAAAATTTTCTGCACTTTCCATCACAGAGAACACTTCTTAATTCTAACTTTTTTTTTTTTTTTAATTTCAAAAGATATTAGCTAAATGTCAGATAATATGAAAATTGGCTTCCATTTTGATAAATAATGCAGTATCACTATACATATAATATAAAAGCATCATGCTACGATTACCTGGAAAAGAAATTAAGAAAGCAATTCTGCTTACAATAGCAACAACAACAAAAAAAATACTTGGGAACAAATTTTACTAAAGAAGTAAAAGATCCATATACTGAAAACTATAAAACAGTGATGAAAGAAATTGAAGAAGACACAAATTATTGAAAAGATTCCACGTGTTTATGAATTATAATAATTAATATTATTAAAAATCCATACTACTCAAAGCAATCTATAGATCTAAAATAGTCCCTATCAAAATTTCAATGGCATTTTTTTTACAGAAATAGAAAAAATAATCCTAAATATTGTGTGGAATTATGAAAGACCTCAAATAACTAAAGCAATCTTAAAGAAGGAGAGCAAAGCTGGAGGTATCATACTTCTTGATTTCAAACTTTATCACAAAGCTATAGTATTCAAAACAGTGTGGTGCTGGCATAAAAATAGATGCATTGACCAGTGGAACAGAATAAAGAGCCCAAATAAAAGCCCACATGTATATGGTCAAATAATTTCAACAAGGCTTCCCAAAATACACAATTTATTTTAAAGGAACATTGAGAAAACTGAATGACCACATTAAAAAAATGCATTTCATCTTATACCATATACATAAATCAATGTAGATTAAAGGCACAAATGTAGGAGCTAAAACTATAAAACTCTTAATAGAAAACAGGGGAAACCTTGACCATGGTCAATGCAATGGTTGGTTGTTACATCGCCAAAGCACGGGCAACAAAAGCAAACATAAACAAGTGGGACTCTATCAAAGTAAAAATTTCTGCACAGTGAAGGAAATAAAAAGAAAAAAGATAAAGGGCTACCTATGGAATAGGAGAAAATATTTACAAACCATATACCCAATAAGGGGTTACTTTCAAAAAATATAAGCAATTCTTACATCTCAATAGCAAAACAAAACCCCCAAATGACCGGATGAAAAGTGGGCAAAATTCTCCCCTCGTGGTCCAGTAGCTGTTTGTCCCTCTTTTGCTCAGCTTCTTTATTCTCTGTCATTTGGTCTTCTATATCACTAATTCTTTCTTCTGCCTCATTTATCCTAGCAGTTAGAGCCTCCATTTTTGATTGCACCTCATTAATAGCTTTTTTTATTGACCAGAATAGTCATTTTTCCAAAAAAGACATAAATAGCCAACAGATATAATGAAAAGTTGCTCAATATCACTAATTATCAGGGACATGCAAATCAACATCACACTAAGAGATCTCCTCACACTTGTTAGACTATTATCAAAAAGACAAGAGATATATAAAAGAAAAAAAAAGACAAGAGATAACAAATGTTAGCAAGGATATGGAGAAAATCTATTGCACTCTTGGTGGAGATATAAATTGGCATAGCCATTACAGAAAACAGTTTGGAGGTTCCTCACAAAATTAAAAATAGAATTAGCGTGTGATCTAGCAATCCCACTTCTGGGTATATATCCAAAGGAACTGAAATCAGCATCTCAAAGAAAAATCTGTACTCCCATGCTCATTCAAATATTATTCATAAGAGCTGGGATATGGAAACAACCTAAGTGTCTATCAGTGGCTAAATGGGTAAAGAAAATAAGATACACATGCATGCATGGGAGCCTGTGCCTATGTGCATGTGTGCAGACACTCACAATGGAACATTATACAGCTACAGAAAATGAGGAATAAGGAAATCCTGCCATTTGCAGGATTTGAACTTGGAGGACATTATGCTAAGTGAAATAAGCCAGAAGGAGAAACAAATATTGTATGGTATCACTCATATGTGAAATCTAAAAACAAACCAGAAAATGTTGAACTCATAGTAAGAAAGAGTAGAATGGCTACCAAGGGCTAGGGGGGTGGAAGGTAAAGGAAATGGTGAGATATAGAACAAAGGATACACCTTTTCAGTTATAAGATAATCTAATATCATGGTGTTTTAGTTAACAGTACTTGAAATTGGCCAAGAGAATAGGTCTTAAGTGTTCTCATTATAGAAAAAGTAATTATATGAAGTGGTGGATATGTTAATTAACTTGATTGTGGAATCACTTCACCAAGTATACATATATAAAATAATCACGTTGTACACTTTAAATGTCTTACAATTTTGTCAACCGTATTTCACAAAAGATGGAGGGAATAAAAAGGCATCATAAGAAAGTTGACAATGGACTCAGGAGGCCAAGGTTCAAATATCAACTCTACCACATAGTGTTTGTGTGACCTTAAGCACATTGTCTAACTGCTTCATACAGATGCGTGTGCATCTGTAAAATGGGGATAATAATAGTACTATCTTCATAGGATTGTGATGTGGATTAAGTGAGCTCTGTACATAAAATATTTAGCAAAGTGCTTGGCACATATTAAAGACTCAATAAATATGAGTAATTATACTTGAATGACCACACTCTCTTCCCCATATCTCATTTTATTACCCATGAAGTGGGAATAATACTGCCTTTTATTTCTGATTAGGATTGTAAAACATTTTCAAGTTGCTTGAAGAACGTTTTAAGCTCTGTAGGTGCTATGGATCTGCAAAGAGTAACTGTTATTCCACTTTTAAAAGGGAGAAGATAATTACTACGTGGTCTTTTTTCAGGAGGAGCATTAGTCAACAAAGTGCTTGCTTTTTTTTTTTTTTTTTTAAGCGCCCACGGAGTTGCAAGCTACTTGTGGGATGATTCAAATGATTTAGAAAACTCAATTCTGGACTGAAGTAGAATGTTTTTCTCATATCAGTATTTTTGTAACTGCAATATCAGAGCAAAAGAATATCAGTTTTCATGTGGGAAAAAATTCTTTCGTAAGAAACACACAATATTTTACAAAAAGTAAAGAAAGAACCTATTTTAAACTGCCTCTCCTCTTAAGAAAAATAAACCCATGTATTCTTTGCATATTATGTCCATGACTGCCCTCAGCTTTATCAGAAGCTCAAAGGTATCCCAGGCACCTATCAGGTCAGCCTCCCACCAAGTGCATTTCTATTTTTGTTTCCTTGTGGGAAACAACAAAGCTTACAGGCTTGTTTTGGATTAGAGTTTTTCCCATCACCCGTCACCCTCTGAGGACTGAGTGAGCCCAAACCCCCTTCTTAATGGCAATGACAGAGACTGGCTCAAGGGAAAAATCAATTTGAGTTTATGAAATAAACATGTAAATATCTATTTAAAAAGATGGTGACATAGGATCCTGTCATTAACAAGACATTTAATTAGAGGAGCAGAATATCATGGACTCACTTAGAGCATCTTAAAATCTTCTCTAAAGCATGCCCCTACCCCTAACAACTAAAATTTAAAATCAAACAGAAGAAGATGCTTATTTTTTTCACTAGTTAAACACAACTGGAACTTGATCTTCTTTGAATAAGATTTCCTGAGACAGACTCAGATGAATCCCAAAGAATGGAGACAGTATATATACTTATTAGGATATATACTGGGGGGAAATGTAGAAGGGAGTTGGGGAAGCATTGTAACATCCTAAATGCAGAATACATCCTGTTTATTAGTGAACAAAAGTCAAATAGGAAAATTCTCCACATGCATGACTGAGGTATGAAACCCAGAGGTGTTGAGAACCAAGGCTGCCATGTGGCTGTCATGGGTCAAGAAGATCCCACAGCAGAGATTAAAGAGAGAATTCCAGACTGGATGAACGGTATAGCTACATCTTAGAGCTCAGGAATGGCAATGAGAACAGAGCCAGAGACCCAGTTAGCAAGGATGAGGATGGGAGAAAGAAAATTTCCAGAGTAAAATTATTGCCTCTGTCCATTAAAATGGACAATATACCAAAAGGCCATGAATACCAGGAAAGTCACGGTTTCCTCATATTGGGTTGATAAGTAATCTCTCTGGGAACTTAAATAATCCCCTAAGAGAAAAGGGAGAGAAGAAACACTGAATTTGACTATCCAAAAGACAATGAGTTTCAACTAGAAGTGCTTGAGTCAAGTTCTATAAAGAGAATATAGTGCAATGGGCTCCATCACAAAGGTTGAGAAGAAGAAGAGGAGTGTTCACCTCAATGCAGGGAGAGCCAAAGGGCCCAAAGAAAGGGATTTTGAAATTAATACACTGTAGATTCTCATGGACAAACATCCTCTCTCTTGCACTCATCTTCTCTCCTTGCTTTGGGAGAGGACTGGAAAACCAGTTGCCAGGGTCACTTACTTTGTACGCCCTGATGAAAATTTGGCAAGGCCTGAAGTTGACTGCTCATTTGCACAGTGGCAGCACAGCTCCATACATCGATTGCACCTCACAAGTTTAAAATAAGATTTGCAGCAAACAGCAAGGCTTTATTTTAAAATCTGAACAGGTACCGGTGGTTGGATGGAGATTGGCAATGGCTTAGAAAATGGTGCCTCAGAGTTTTTAAAGCATTGAACTCCTTTGATGTTTGCTTACATTTTTCTTTTTTGTTACCTCCATGGCCAACTGCCAAGAAAACAACTGAAATGAAACCGATACAGTTCCCAGAAATGAGGTCTGCTGTGTTTTCCCTGGCAAGGGAGGGTTACAGCGTATGAGACCAAATGTTGGAATGCATCTTAAGATTGATTGATTCAAATAATTGCTTGTTTTATACATTACAATATGGGCCAATTGATAAAACCAAGTTTAAGATAAAACAAGAGAAGAAGAATTAGGAAATAGAGTAAGAACAGTAATTTAATGAGATCAATTTTTGCTATGAGTTGATAATTTATACATTAAAGAGTTCTATTTTTAAAATAAGGAGCAGGTAAACCAGTGCTGTCAAGTACACAGTTGGGAGACCAGAAGATTTCAGTAAATAAAGCTTGAGGACAAGATAGGTCTCTACGTGTTAATTAATCCAACCAATTTTGGTTGAACATTTATCATGTACAAGACACTGTTCTAGGCACTGGGAGATAAAAAGTTGCTGAACCTCAAGGTGAGAGAAACAGACAAGAAAGCAACAGACACATAAGCAAATGGGGTAATATAATCATTGACTGGTGATATTTGGGTGAGATGCCTCCTTAATAGTTACTTAGTAAAATTTCCACTTGTCCTTGTAAAAATCACATGCTCTTGTCATGCCAACAGTGGAAGAAGAGGCTGATCTGCCTCCACTTCTACCCTCCACTCTGCTTTCTTGCTCTAGTCCTCCTTGCCCTATCATCCTAATGGGGCAGGGAGGAGAGAGGCCGTTACATTATATAAGCAGGTATCCCAAATGGGGAGGAGATGCCTCTCTCCCTTTCTGGCAGCTACGCTCAATGTCTTGGTGGTTTTCTTAGAAAACCCTCCTTCATGTACACACACACACACACACACACACACACACACACACACACACACACATTTGTTTTGGGGATTTGTCACCTCTCTCATGAACGTTAAGGGGAAAGCCTTGACACGTTCTTTTAGATAGATTTCTTATGATCTCATATCCATGCACTTTTTCTCTTCCCTGAAGTCTTCTTTCATAGGCTGGGGGATATCCAGTAGCATAGGCATTTGGATGTTTTAGGTGGATCTTGCAGGTATCAGCCCCGGTTAGGTTGTTTCCTAATATCACGTGCAGGGATATTTTGCCTGCTATTGCTTTGTCACTTTAGAGGGAGTCTACTAATTTATTTTCAGAAATTTATGTTCTGGTAATTCATTTAGGAGTCCCACTTATCACCCTATTATAAGTCATCTTTGAAGAGGAGAAAGTTATCTATTTTATATACCTTTATCATAGAGTATAATAAAATGACAGGCTAAAGCACCTAGAGAAACTACTGAAAATATAGCTAACAATACCAAAAATACTGAAGAAAAGATACTAATAGCAACTTCATCCTCTGAACTGGATTGAGAGTGCTGATGCAAGGGATCCCTAAGGCCCTTTGACAGATAGCTGTTAGTGTGAATTGTTTTAAACTTGGTCTTTATGGGGTGCCTGGATGGCTCAGTAGGTTAAACCTCTGCCTTTGGCTCAGTTTATGGTCCCAGGGTCCCCGCTAAGCAGGGAACCTGCTTCTCCCTCTCCCTCTGCCACTCCCCCTCTTGTGCTCTCTCACTCTCTCTCGGTCAAACAAACAAACAAATAAATAATATCTTTAAAAAAAAATAAACCTGGTCTTTATAAACTCTTCCAAGATTTGACTGAATCTTCAAACCAGGGACCTGATTATAATAAGAATAAAAATAACACTAACAATCATGTAAATAACAATGGGTATCTCAAATTTAAATGGTGTTTTGAAAGTTTACCAAGTACTACCATATTTATTGTGTAATTTGAGTTTTAGAGAAGACCTACTATGACAGTAAGAAAATGATCGTTGTACCCTGACTTTGCAGATAAGGAAAGTAGGATTCACTCTAGTGGAGGTTAAGTGCCTTACATAGAAGACCGTGGTCCTGGACGCAGGACCAGCATTAGTTACAGTTCAGCAACAGTGTGGCAATATCCTATTGTGCTGGGACTTGATTCAACATTTAGAACTTAAGGCAATAATTGAGTAAAGTCAAGATGACTTTGAAAAAATTTTCAATAATCATCAGCAGGATCTGGCTTCTTTTAAAAGTATGTAATTTTTTAGGGGCACCTGGGTGGCTCAGTGGGTTAAAGCCTCTGCCTTCAGCTCAGGTCACGATCCCAGGGTCCTGGGATCGAGCCCCGCATCGGGTGCTCTGCTCAGCAGGAAGCCTGATTTCTGTTCTCTCTCTCTCTGCCTGCCTCTCTGCCCACTTGTGATCTCTGTCTGTCAAATTAAAAAAAAAAAAAAAAAAGGTAATTTTTTCATATATGCAATTCCAGTAAATTAAATGCATGTGTGATGCAACTCCATAGAATTTCTGTAATAATGCTTGAAACCAAGGCCATTATTATTTATTTTTGCAGAGAATATATTATCTCATGTTCTGTGAACTCCCTTAATTTCTCATCTAGGATTGTTCTCCTCTTAAACAGAACCTCAGTTGCTCTAAATTTCAGAGAAATCCGAAGGGTTCTAGGTTTCAGAGCTTGCGATCATCAGGTGGGCTCATTATTGTAAAGACTTAAAGACTCTATTGTCTTAGCTGTGAGATGACTCTCTTGTCTTAGCATTTATTGCTCAACAATTCTTCACAACAAAGTTTTCCTTCCCATAGTATTTGAACTTCAGATAACCCGCACACTTTCTGGGAACTTCCCCAGATCTTTAAACATACATAGTAAAAACCGTAAAAACAGAGGATTCACGTATTGATTCTTTGCTGTTAAAAATTCAGTGGTAAGAAATTTGCCACATGGCTTAGTTTCAGTATCTGACGTCTTATGAGTAAGGCAGCTAGGAACAACAGCTCAGCTGAAAGAAAACCATCCAATTTTATTTTGCTTACCAAGGAATTATAAGAAACAGGAGCTCAGGGATTTTATTTTTGATGTTTTTCCCCCCTAATATTTTAGTATCCTCACTATTTTGAATCCTAAGCTATACCATGATAATTTATGAAAACTTTTGGTTGATTTTTAGATGATTGAGGGGTTAAAACATGGATGAGGATAGGTTTGTAAAAAACACTGGAAAAAAAAATACCCAGATTCTACCACTTATTGGCAGAAGGGTTTTGGCAATTTACTTAAATTTCCCAAACTTCAGCTTCTTTTTCCTCTCCTTTTTCTTCTTCCTATCAAAGAAATAGGGCAAATAATCTAATGGGAAATGGTGATTTTTTTTTCCCTGCAATTTTCCCCTTCCTCCTCTTTTTAAGGTAGTAACCATGCTTTGTAATTTCTTGCTTTCAGAATAATGTATTTTGTAGAAAGCAGAAGCTGGGTCATGCTTTTTCTGTTTTGTTCTGTTAAACTTTATTTTTTATGATCTTAAAGCCATAAAAGATGTTAGTGTCCCGATAGAGGGAGAGTGGGAACAGGTGCAGAGGTCAGAAATAAACTGAGCAGGGTGGGGAGCTTCTGAAAAATTGGGAAGACAAGAAATTTTATGCCTCCTAAGATTAGAGGGCATCTATGTTCAAGGATTCATTTGTTTCAGGGATGATGGTGAGATCTCAGACAACAATGGCTGCCACCTCCTGGGCCTCCAAGCCCTGTTTAAGAGTCACATACCTCAAGCCTGACAGGAAAGTAGCAGGACAACCCTTCCTGAAATGCCCACATGGACTGGACTCATCATCGGTGTCTGTTTGGGCACCAGTATAAATGGGTGACTGAAGGATAGGACTTCCCAAAGTCTTGGTGCCATTTTGATCCTGGTGTTTTGCCCCAGTCTGTAGTGGAACATAGGGAATGATCCAACAACAACAGGTTAAGTGACTTTTCTGTCCACTGAACTGGAGATCAGAGTGAATATGACTGAGAACAAATTTTAATGAGGTATTTCTCTCATGCCTTATAATACTGGCTGAGCATCTGACAAATAACTGGATATATAGTTGACCCTTGAACAATGTGAGAGTTAAGGGTGCTGGCCCCCACAGGGTCAAAAATTCACTTAACTTCTGACTCCTCCAAACACTTCACTACCAATAGCCTACTGTTGACTGGAAGCCTTACAGGTAACATATACAGTTGGCTAACACATATTTTTTATATTATATGTATGATGTTATGTATTCTTGTAATAAAGCTAAAGAAAAGAAAGTAGTATTGAGAAAATTCTAAGAAGAGAAAGTATATTTATCTTTCTGTACTGTATTTATAGGAAAAATCCACATCTAAGTGGACCTACACAGTTAAAACTTCTGTTGTTCAAGGGTCAACTGTACATTGGTTTCTCTACTCCCTCCTTCCTTTTTCCTTCTTCCCTTCTTTTCTTGGAATCTTCCTGCAGCCGGTCTAAATCATAATTATTTCTGACTTTCTGGACTGATTAGCTCAATGGATAGGAGCCTGGTGTTAATGGAGGAGTGGTCCTATTTTATTCATTCATTGTGTGGAAAGTTTTAGTAGGAAAGAGGACTACCCAACCACCACAGACAACCTTTTTATTGGACTCCATCAGTCACAAATTCCCCAAATAGGAATTGATTGGCCAGAGGGAATTATAGAAGACAATTTGATTGCATAACCTTAACTAAAAAAGGTATGTCCCCATGAGAATGAGTTATCCTGATAGCAAGAAATGTCCCTATAAGAGATAGCAGCACTGAACTTCGCTCAAGGCAGAACACAAGTCCTAAGTTTCAGAAATGACAACTTCTTAATGTAAGAAGAAATAATGATGTCTTTCCCTTTAATAGTCATGGTATTAATTAACTGTTGTCGATCTAAGTCTTGTGCTTCCTCACTACTCCTGCTTTCTGCTGACAGAGTCCTCTTTCTCATGGAGAATCCATTCCATATATTTTGGTACAGAAGGTTGGCCACAGAGCTAATCATAAGACCTGATCAATTAATACATTGCATCCACTCACTATAGTGATTGGTTCAAGGATGGATACAACACTGATAATAGCAATCGGAAAGTTCAAGAAAGAATTTTACAGCTGTATCTCTAGCTCTAAGAATGATGTACCTAGAATTGACACTTGTCATTCTTGCTACCACATGAGGAGAGTTTATCTGAAAAAAGGCAACATTTGAGTTTCTGGACCCAGCCTAGATTAGGTTTTATAATCTCTTGGACTTCGTAGGTCCATTAGTCAATATAACTTTTTTGAGATGGGCTTCTGTCATTTGTTCTCAAAACTACCTGATTAATACAGAAATCACATCAAGTCAGGAAATAACTATACTTTATAAGTGAAATAATAAAATTCATTGAAAGCAATTCAAAACATTTGTAGCAAAAGAGCTGGCCATGGTAATAGCATATTTTAGATAATACAAACATTAACTCTGTCTTTCAGTAGCATGTCTAACCTTGTTTGCTTGTAAAGGCTTCCAGTAGAGATAATTCTGTAGAACACAATGGGATTTTCTCTGCTCTTCTGCAAGTTTTGTAATTTCTGAAGCAGGAATTATTTCCATGAAGAAGGCTGCTGTGAACCCACAATGGTTTTCATAGAAGATAATAGCTATGTACCAATTCGTAGTTGTAACCAGAAGTTTATGGTTGTTAAAAATGCGGTGTGTTGTTAAGTCACAGAACATTATGTAACAGTACACAAACCTAGATAATGGAGGGGTATATTATCTGCCAAGAAATGTTGCCAGTGCTCTGGGTTCTTTCACCTGAGTGAGATGGCATTTGGCTCATTTACTGGCCTTGTTCTATGAGTGATTCTGTCAAAACAATGTATGCCAATTGATCACCAAAACCCATTTCTTACAGCTTGATAATAGAATAGGTGACATTATTTTGTATTTGAAGGGAGAATATTGATAGGGTCTTATTTTTGCAAGTGCTAGGAAACTAATAAATTCACTATGTGCTCTTTTTGGATTAAAGGAGGAAAGTATTCTGCTTGCCTAGGAGAAAATCAAATTATTCCTTAAAACATAGTGCAATTTAGTTCTTTTAGCTTTTTTTTATTAATTGGGCCATGGTATCAAGTTATGGAAGTTAGGTCATGGCTGGAAAGCTAGCAAAAGGGTGGAAACTCATCAAAAGTTTAGGAATATCAGGATGGACGATCAAACTGCAACAAAATCAGGGAATTGGGTGCACTTCAGAGATAGCTGACACCAGTGATGAAAATTTGAATTTTATCAAATGTTTTTATAAAAATCTATTAATAATTATATCTGTTTAATCTTCTATGTAATTTACATTAGTAGACATATTATTAGTTAGAGTAGGCTAACTTCTAAAACAAATAGCGAAGGAGTATAATAATTCAAATGAAACTTTATTTTTATGAAGCAGAACTGGAGATATTAATGTTAAGGCAATCCTCTCCCACATAATCATTCAGCAATCCAGATTGACAACTGCTCTGCCATCTTCAAAATCTAGCTTCTGACATCCTAGAATCATTTCTATTCCAACCACCTAAATGGGAATAAGAGCATGGAGCAATGCCTTATAAAAGACACCTGGCACATGCCACTTTTGTTCACACTTCATTGCCTAAAACTTGATCACATAACCACACCTAATGACAAAGAGAGCTGTGAAATATAGTTCCAGTTTAGACAGCTAATTTCCAGCAATAAATATACAGCATGGATAGGGGATCAAGAATTTTTAATGGACAGTTGTTCATCTCTGTCATCATGTTCTAATATAGGGTCATTTTTGATTTTCTGAAATGAACCACACTTGGTAATATTATCCTTTTAAGGTATTATATATGAAAATTAACATTTTTTCATAAATTAGTGAAATTATAGTTTTATTTTTTCTATGCTGAATATTTTATTTTTGTTATCAGTGTGCTTTGGTTTCATATGCAAGATTTTGGGACATTGGAAAAGTCTAAAAATTATTTCAATTTATAAAAATTTGTCCATGAAATATCTTCTTGCCTAAGTGCATTTCTTAAAACATTTTGTCATGTTTATGGAGACATATAATCATATATTTTGTAGTAGATATGTATATCTCAAAATGTGTGATATTTATATCTCAGTAAGTGTGATATACATGTATATCACACTTTCTTTATCCATTCATCCATCAGTGAACACTTAGGTTGTTTCCATATCTTAGTTATTATAAACAATGCTTCAGGGAGCATGGTGGAGAGCAGGTATATCCTTGAGATAATGATTTCATTTTCTTTGGACAAATACCAGAAGTGGTATTGCCAAATCATATGGTAGTTCTATTTTTTATTTTTTGAGGAAACTCCACACTGTTTTCCATAGTAATTGCACAAATTTACATTCCCACCAACAGGGCAAAGCTTCCCTTTTCTCCACATCCTCACAAGCACTTGTTATTTCTTGTCTTTCTGATAATAGTCATTCTAACGGGTGTAAGGTAAGATCTTATTGTGCTTTTGATTTTCAATTCTCTGGTGATTAGTGATGTTGAATACCTTTCATGTACCTGTTGATCCTTTGTATGTCTTCTTTGAAAAATAACTATTCAGATTCTCTGCCCAATTTTTAATCATATTGTTTGTTTTTTGCTATTGAGTTGTATGAGTTTTTTAAAAATACATTTTGGACATTAACTAATCCTCATCAGATATATGATTTGCAAATATTTTCTCCCACTCCGTAGGTTACCTTTTCATTTTGTTGAAAGTTTCCTTTGCTGTGCAGAAACGTTTTATTTTGATGCAGTCCCACTTGTTTATTTTTGTTTCCATAGTCATTACTTTTGGTTGTCAAATTCAAAAAACCATTGCAAAACTGATGTCCAGTAGCTTACCCCTATGTTTTCTTCCAGGAGTTTTATGGTTTCAGGTCTTACATTCAAGTTTTAAGATGATTTTTCTGTATGGCATAAGCTAGGGATCAAATTTCATTCTTTTGCATGTGTCTGTTCAGTTCTCCCAACAGAGTAATTTGTTAAAAACAAAGTTCTGAGACACAAACTGAGGGTCTTAGAGGGGAGAAGAGTGGGGGGTTGGGTGAGCCTGGTGGTAGATATTAAGGAGGACATGTACTGCATGGAGCACTGGATGTGGTACATAAACAATGACTCTTGGAACACTGAAAAAAATAAAAACAAACAAACAAACAAAACAAAGTTCTTTTTTTTTTTTTTTTTTTTAAGATTTTATTTATTTATTTACTTGACAGAGAGAGATCACAAGTAGGCAGAGAGGCAGGCAGAGAGAGAGAGGAGGAAGCAGGCTCCCTGCCGAGCAGAGAGCCCGATGCGGGACTCGATCCCAGGACCCTGAGATCATGACCTGAGCCGAAGGCAGCGGCTTAAGCCACTGAGCCACCCAGGCACCCCAAAACAAAGTTCTTAATTTCTTCTGTTTTTGTTCCATTTACAACATGCATGCTTATTTGAATCAAAATTTTTTTTGCTTTTTCAAATATTATTTTAAATAATAATATTTTATTAAATAATATAAATGTTTAAATAATAAAAATATTTAAATAATAAGATAAAAAATAAAAAATAAATAAAAATAAAATAAATAAAAAATATTTAAATAATAAAAAATATTTAAATAATAAAAATTATTATTTGAATTTTAGGTACTTAACATACAGTGCAATATTGGTTTCTGGAGTAGAATTCAATGATTCATCACAAGTGCCCTCCTTAATATCCATCACCCATCTAGTCCGTCCACCATCCACCTCCCTCCATCACCTCCATTTGTTCTCTACTATTAAAAGCCTCTTATGGGTTCTTTCCCTCTCACCTTTTTTTCTTTTTCCCCTGTCCCATATGTTCATCTGTTTTCTTTCTTAAATTCCACACATGAGTGAGATCATGTGGTATTTGTCTTTTACTGCCTGACTTATTTCACTTAGCATAATACACTCTAGCTCCATCCACAGCATTGCAAATGTCAAGATTTCATTCTTTTTGATGGCTAATATTCCATTTGTTTGTGTGTACCACTTCTTCTTTATCCATTTGTCAGTTGATGGACAGTTGAGTTCCCTCCAGAGTTTGGCTATTGTTGATAATGCTGCTGTAAACATCGGGATGCATGTATTTCTTCAAGTCTCTATTTTTGTATCTTTTTGGTAAATACTTGGTGGTATAACTGCTGGCTGATGGGACACTTCTATTTTTAACTTTTTGTGGAACCTCCATACTGTTCTCCAGAGTGGCTGCACCAGTATGCATTCCCACCAACAGTGCAAGAGGGTTCCCCTTTCTCCACATCCTCACCAATACCTATTGTTTCCTGTGTTGTTAATTTTAGCTATTCTAACAGGTGTGATGTGATATGGGTCTGATTTGTTTTTCCCTGATGATGAGTGATATTGAGCATCTTTTCATGTGTCTGTAGTTATTTACTTATTTCATTGTTCCCCTACTCCTCTCACCTCCTCCCCAGGCCCATCTCCATACACCTACTTCAGCCAAAAAAAGCTATTCTTAGAGTTGTTTATACATTTTTTTCCCTAATCTATTCTAAATTGTTTCTGCTTTTATCTTCATTCACCCCTGTTGATTTTATTTGAATTAATTTATTTTTCTTTTTCTAAAATCTCAAGTTTAGTTTGAAAATCAGTTTAAAGAGAATATATGTAACCTTTCCTCCCTCCCTTCCTTCCTTCCTTTCTTTTTTGCTATGAAGTATCCTCTGAGTACATCTTCGACTATTGTTCATAATTCTGAAAGGTACAAATATTGTTTTATTTTCCAGTTATTCTGTTTTTATTTTTGACAGAATTTATTTAGTAGACAATTAGCACTTTCCACTTTCTTTCTAATGTCTTGGGGCACCTGGGCACCTTGGCTTAGCCAGTCAAGCATCTGCCTTAAGCTCAAGTCATGATCCTGGGGCCCTAAGATCAAGCCCAGAGTTGAGCTCCCTGCTCAGTGGAGAATCTGTGTATCCCTTTCCCTTTGCCACTCCCCCTGCTCATGCTCTCTCTCTCTCCTTCTCTCAAATGAATAAATAAAATCTATTAAAAAATGTTTTAATGTTTGTTGTCATAAAATCCAATTTGTATTATTTCTGCTTTGGGGAAGTATATTGTTTTCTTTATGGCACTTAAGAAAAGGGTGGATTTTTTTTTTTTTTTCATTTTAAGACCTACTGATCATTCTGACTATATTATTTATTCCTTTATTTAGTTGCTTATTTTTATTTGTTGAATTGTCTTCTAGATTGAGAGAAAATGATAAAAATCAAATATACTCTATTTTGTTAAATTTAAACAGGTTTTAATTTGCTAATTGTCTACCATATACGTGGTGCCTTATAGGTAAACAGCGGCTATATCTCATGGATTGGATCCTTCATCGTTATAAATTCTATTTGTCTTATTTCAATTTGGTACAATTTTTTCTGTTATAGATGATACTATTCAGTTTGTGGCATGAAATTTTTTCTATTCAGTATTTCAGTGTTATTGTATCTTTGCTTTTTTTTCCTTTGCTATTTTTTTTTTTTTGCTTGTTTTTGTTTAGTTTGGTAAAGGCAGTTTCTCTTAGATTTAAACTGATAAGCCATCTTTCACAGAAGTTCTGATAGTATGATATAGCTGCAAATGAAAGAAAGAGGAACGTAAAATTATATGCTCACTACAATATGTAAGAAAATGTAAACATATGGGGGTAAAACCTGGATAAGGATATGGTAAATTTAAGTGGCCACATTAAAGCATAAAATGTAGAAAGGTTCACATATATCCTTAGATGTGGTTAGAATGTTATCGTGGTAATAGTCCTAGTAACTATAATACTTTAATAATAAGATTATTGTATAGTAATAACAACAAATAATTATAAAATAATAATAATGAATCCCTGTGCCATATACAGGGGATATAAATACTTAAATGAATCAATCAATTGTCTAAAGCAATTTCCACTAATGATACTTGGGCTACATTGATGCCAATTTCCCCTCTCATCACTCCTAGAAGGGTTTGCTTTGGCTAACCTACCTCTCATTCCTCCAAAATACCATTCCTGTTTCTACATTGCCTTCTTATTGGAGCACCTTGCAAGAGCCCTAGTGGGAGAATCATGGTCTCAGATGTCCTAGGTAGGCCAAGAGACAGGTGGAGAAGCGTGGTATTCATGCACTTGTGTAATTTGACTCCTTTGTTTGTGGACTGCAACTAGTGACTTGATTCTAAGGAACTGAATATGGCAAAAATGGTGGGATGTCATGTCCTGTGACTTCCATTTCCATCTTGTCCTCTCTCTTGCTTGCTCTGATGAAGTCAGCTGTCATGTGGACAGGACCATGTGGCAAGTATTTCAGAGAGGCCCTTAGTTCAAAACCAGTGTGAGAAAATGAATCCTGTCAACAACTACGGGAGTCAACTTGGAAATACTCTCCTACCTGAGCTTTAAGTTGACTGTAGCCTTGTGGGAGACCCAGGATCAAAACATCCAATTAAGCTCAGTGCATTCTAGGCCCAAAGAAACTGTGAGATAATACATCTGTTACGTTTAAGTCACTAAAAAAAATTACTTAAAGATGTTCCCCTATAGAAGGGTGCCACTGTAAGTGATCTACACTTTACAATTAAGGGTTTAAAGGGTAGTTTCCTCTTTAGGTTTCAGCTTTCAGATTTTGGTCTGGCCCTGTTATTTCTTTCTATATTCATATGTACCTTTATTGAAATCATTTTACTTTTGGAACAGGAAAATTAGTATTATACAATTTATATAGAGAGAAGAAATCCAGTACAGAGTAAAGTTACTCATCTGAATCTACATGAAAACACCAATTAGTTCCTTGGTTCTATCAATTTTGAGCCAAAATCCCTTCAACAAATCTCTGATCCTTTCTTAGCTAAGATTGTATAAGTAGCTTAATTTTTTCATTTACCAATTTTGCATTACATAGAAGAACTTGGACCAGGGAGTACAGAGATTAAGAGAAAGTTTAAAGTTAACCCTTGGCTCTAACAATTTTGTTGGGAAGAACTGACACAATTGAATCCAATCACATTCAACCACAATGCTTTAGGAAGCTGAGTGTGTGAAAGACAGGGTAGGTGTACAGATAAATAAGAACAGTCCTGCTCTGGAGGGGTTATGCATGCTGTAGGAAGTTGGACAGACAATAAGTATCACTGGATACAAATGTAGATCTAACTGGGACTGTAGTTAGGGAAGACTTCCTGAAGGAGGCAGCGCATGAGCTGAATGCTGAGTCTACTAATTCTACTTGAGTAGAATTTAATGGCTGAAGATAAAGGTAGGAAACGAGAGACAGTGTATTTGGAATAGACACAAGAGCAGGAGACACTAAGAATCTATTCTAGGCAGCAGGAAAGAGTCTGAATTAGCAAAACAAAGTAAGAGGCAAAGCTATAAATATAAGAAATGATAACAGAGAGGTGACTGGAGCTCTTGAAAGAGGTCAGAGCTAGAGGTATTGAACTAAGAATTGTCTGCAGGGAGGTGGCATGCAAAGTGGATGATATCCCTGATAAAGGAAGTAGAGAGAGGAGCTGAGGATGGGACCTTGAGAATCACCCACATTTAGCCATGGGACGGTATGTTGAAACAGCAAAGCAGGATAAAGGGTGAAATGTTTCCTAGTTTTCTCGAGTAGGAACCCTTTTAATCCCTGAGAATTTTGTTCTAAACTTCACAGCCTAACTTCCATCTGTAACCTTTTTTCTTCAACCACACATCCTGGCCATTAGCTCTCCAGTATTCATCTCTGCCTCTATCATCGATCTCAGTATGTTTGTCAAATCACTTGGAATCCGGGGTGTGTAAGTCTCAGAGCTACCATATGAAGCCGGGCAGCTACGCACAAGTGAATGCCCTCTCTGAGCATCAGTTTCCCCAAACGACAAAAGCTGACAATTATGTTTTCTCCGTACGGTAATTGTGAGAAATAAGCGAGATACCACGAGGCAGTGTCTAGCACAGCACTTGGCATATAGTGAACGTTCTTTGAATCTAAGCCTGAACTGCCAAACGAGCTACCCTGTGGTGACATGATTCATCTGTAACTTTGGTCTCCAGCTGAAAGATTTACAATTATAGCACATTTATTGGGGAAGAGCTATTTATCACAATGAAAAGTATGTTTTTCATATTCCAAGAGAATTAACTTTCCCCTAAGTTTCATTTCCTGTTCCTTTTTTCCCCCTTGTCTTGGCCTTAGTGTATCATGGAAAACATTTTTTCCCTTGCTTATGCCTCATTTCATGATAGGCAGTCATGAGCATATAAACACAAACCACAAGAATATCAGGAAAATGTGTAATTAAAGAACTAGACTTCTAATTCAGAACTCTGGTTTAGGGAAGCTTTATATCTTTTCTCCATGGAAATTTCATATTTCAGGGTACATAAAAGTGGTTTGCTCTAAGAGTTTAGGAGTGATTAAATAACTTATTCTCTGCCTCTGTCAGCATCTGCTTTTTGTTACATTTTATTCATAAGCTTTTCTTTTTTTTTTTATAAGCTTTTCTAAACACCTATTTATAATTGAGAAGTTTCGTGGCCCCCTGTATAACTTTTATTGGCTGTTGAATTCACTTTAAATCTTCTCTAGGAATCAGCCTGAAAATAATGCTTCTTTATTTTTATCTTCAAGATACCCAACTGAGCTGGAAGGGGAGAAAAAGAATGTTGTAGGATCCTGTTAAACTTCTATCCTTTCCCTCATAGCTTCATCAAGATCAAACAGATTCTCCATAGCAGCAGAAACATAGAGCAGAGAGCAAATCAGATGCATATGTGAAGCTGTGATAAAATAGAACTTTATAAAAAGAGAAGAAAGATCTAGCAGGCATGCCTGCCTGACAGCTGAAGAAAGTGTTACTGTCATTATTAAAGGGAAATGAATATACTGCCAAAGCTCTGAGAACATAGTATCAAGTATTACCTGTGGAACCAAAACTGAGTGACTCATTCATTTGGTCTTTCTGTACATGGGAAAGCCAAGTGCCCATTTAGAAAATCTGTTGATAACAAGGTGTAATATAAAGCACTTTAATAACTGTTGAGATTTAAAAGATCCTTACTTACTTTGTTAATGTTCCTTTGTCCAGTCCTAGCTATAGCTCTGTGATGGCGAGGCTAGCCTTAGCCCCATCTTATAGGTGAGATAAATGCCCCGAAAACATTTATATTTATTTGGTAAATACCAGAGCCAGTTTTTAAACCAAAGCCCATTGGCACCAAACACTATGCCCAATCATTCTGCTAAAAAGTTCACTCTACTTTTTAAGTTTCTGATTTCTTATGGGCAGTTCTATCCAACCAGGCTAAAACACTGTAGGAAACCAGTGCAACCATTAGAAAGAGGCTATGTCATCTGTAAGTTTATTAAATCATGTGTTTTAAAAAATTTATTTCAGGTATTTATTTTATCATATTTTAAGGTACTAATGTTGTTTCATGTTTCTCATCTAGTAGGCCTTAGAAGTCTAAAAATGTATTTTGATTACTTATAGATTGAGTGCAATCAGAATTATATTTGATCCTTTTCTTCCCTCCCTTCCTTGCCTTCTCCTTCTCTCCTTTCCTTCCTTTCTTTCTTTTTTAATTTAACAAACACTTATTGCCTTCTTTCTAAGCTTTGGGGATAGGGCAACGAAAATTTTCCTGCATTTAAAAAGCTTTCATTCTAAAAAATTAAACAATAAATAAATACAAGTCTTTCAGAGAAGGATCAATGACATATGGAGATCATAAAACAATACACTGGGATGGTGACTGTGTGGTGGGCTTCCTTTAGATTGGGTGGGAAGGAAGGGCCCATGACATTTGGCTGATGACCTAAATGATAAAGAGAAGTTAATCACCCAAAGAACTGAGGTCAGTTGTCCCAGGCAGAAGAAACTGCAAAGACTGAGGCCCTGGGGATGGAATGAGCTTGATGTATTAAAAGAATCAAAAGTCAAATATGATTGGTTCATGATAAGAGTGAAAGAGAGCAGTAGATGAGACTCAGCTTAGAGACGGAGGCATTGTCTGGTCCTTAGAACCTTGTGTGTCCTTGCACGGACTTTGGATACTGTTCTCAATACCTGGTAAATTCAGTTAAATAGGGTGGCGATGATCTGATTTAAGTTTAAAAGGTTAACTGCTATGAGAAGAAAGAACTTAGAGGTATAAGAGTAGAAGTGAGGGGACACATTAGGAGACTTTTAGAATAAGGATGGGGTGGACAGGTACAAGACCACTCAGTCTGTGATATGGTTTCTAAGAGGGAAAGGACTAAAGGAAGGTAGGTAAGGAACCAAGAGTGTTCACTTTAGACAAGATAAGAGATGGTGAGAAAAAGGAAAGAATCAGATTTAAGAAGTGAGAAAGTAATTAAGCTGGCTCATTCTGTATCATTTATGGATTACTGTTTATTATGACAAGAAAGAAAGTTCCCTCTGGATATCCCAGTCTACTTCAAAACTTATTTCCTTTTCCTTCAATTCCCCCACAGATAATCCCAAGTAGCATTATTTTCTTCCTCCTGCCCTCTCTCTTACCTCTCTTCTAGACGACTTGGAAGTTAGGAGGACTTAGTGAAGTCTAGATCTGAGAATCAATGCTAAAGCAAACTTGCAATAAATGAGGTTCGTATTTCCTGTAGAGGCCAGGAAATTTCCATGTTTAAAAATGATCATTCTGGTAGATACCACCTTAGCCAGGTGATCAACGTTAATATCACTAGGAATACCTATGGACACCTTGTGCCCCCCAAATATGTTACACCAAGAAGGGCTCATCACTTCTGCAGTCTTTTAGTCTTGCCTCAAATTCATAACCTCAGTCTAATCATGAGAAAACCTCAAACAAACCCAAATTGATGGGCATTCCATAAAATAAGCAACCAGTACTCTTTGCAAGTGTCAAGGTCTGGAAAGAAAGAGGAACTCTCACAAATCGGAAGAGACTAAGGAGACACGGCAGTTTAACAATGTGCAGTCCTGGATGGGATCCTAGAACAACAATGCCAACAAAAGGACATTAGTGAGAAAACTGGTGAAATCTGAGTATGTTTTGTGCTTTTGCTAACAGTATTATGCTAGTGAATTTCTTAGTTTTGATAAAGATCACTATTGGTTACATAAGATGTTAAGGATAGGGGAAGCAGAGTGAAGGCTATATGGGAACTCTCCAAACTATCTTTGAAACTCTTCCATAAGTCTACAAATATATCTAAAAGGAAAGATTAACTATTAAAAAGAAATTGCGTTGCATCTTGGTTTCTGAGAAGTTTCTTGTGGGAATCATGTAAGAAAATCTGCTCCAGAAGTTCCTTTTTAGTCCTTTTTTTTTTTTTTAAATTTTATTTATTTATTTGACAGAGAGAAATCACAAGTAGATGGAGAGGCAGGCAGAGAGAGAGAGAGAGGGAAGCAGGCTCCCCGCCGAGCAGAGAGCCCAACGCGGGACTCGATCCAAGGACCCTGAGATCATGACCTGAGCCGAAGGCAGCAGCTCAACCCACTGAGCCACCCAGGCGCCCCTCCTTTTTAGTCCTTTTTGACTTCTCAGTACCTGTACTATTTTTGCTAATTCTCCAAATATAAGATTCTCACGGCTGACAAAAAAAAAAAAAAAAATCCAAGCAATGGAATATTCTTCAGTGCTAACAAGAAATAAGCTCTCAAGCTGTGAAAAGACATGGAGAAAGCTTAAGTGCATGTTTCTAAATGAAAGAAGCCAGTCTGAAAAGGCTACATACTATAAAATTCCAACTATATGACATAGACAAAACTATGGAGACAATAAACATGTTAGTGGTTGCCAGGGGTGGATGGAGAAAAAGAGAGATGAATTGACAAAGCACAGAAGAGTTTTAGGGTAGCAACAGTCCTTTGTATGATATTATAACAATGGCTATATGTATGTCATTATACTTTTTCCCGACTCATAGACTGTACAACACCAAGAATGAATACTAAGGTGAACTATGGACTTTGGATGATTATGACATGTCAATGTAGTTTTATTCTTGGTAAAAAATGTACCATTCTAGTGAGTGATGTCAACGAGGGAGACCATGCATGTGTGGGGCAGAGGGCATATGGGAAATCTCCCTATCCACCTCTCAATTTTGTAGTAAATGTAAAATTACTCTAAAAAAATGAAGTATTAGAAATGGACTATCATGACTATATATATATATATATATATATTTTAAGATTTTATTTATTTATTTGACAGAGAGAGATCACAAGTAGGCAGAGAGGCAGGTAGAGAGAGGAGGAAGCAGGCTCCCTGCTGAGCAGATAGCCCGATGCGGGACTCGATCCCAGGACCCTAAGATCATGACCTGAGCCGAAGGCAGCGGCTTAACCCACTGAGCCACCCAGGCACCCCATAACTATATATTTTTTGAGCATGCTAGAGAAGTTCAACTTCATTAACCATCACTAATTTTTAGGGAAATGTAGATTAAAGTTAAAATGAGACACTGTTATCCCACCATAACTACGAAAGCTAAAAGAACTGAAAATTCCAAAATGTCATGAAGGGAGGATATGGGGCAACTGTATACACTCTCATACACTAGTGGGACTGTTAATTGGTTGAATTACTTTAGGAAATTATATACATTATGACACAGCTGTTCCATTTATGGGTTCACAGCCCCCCAAAGTGAGTGCTTATAAAACGTATTTACAAGAATATTTATTGGGCGCCTGGGTGGCTCAGTTGGTTAAGTGACTGCCTTCGGCTCAGGTCATGATCCCAGAGTCCCTGGATCGAGTCCCGCATCGGGCTCCCAGCTCCATGGGGAGTCTGCTTGTCCCTCTGACCTTCTCCCCTCTCATGCTTGCTCTCTCTCTCACTCTCTCTCTCAAATAAATAAATAAAAATCTTTAAAAAAAATTACTAAAAAAAAAGAATATTTATAGATGCTTTGCCCATAAGAGCCCCAAACTTAAAATAACCCAAATATGCATCAAAGTGAAATGAATAAATAGTGAAATCATTATACAGTGGAATAACACATGGCAATGGAAAAAAAAATCTACTGCATATACAACAACATGAATGAATCTCACAGATATAATGCTTAGCAAAAGCAGCCAGAAACACACACAAAAAATAACATATGGTTCCATTTATATTAATGGGAGTTGGTAGGAGGGAATTTGCTGGGTTCTAGGATTTCATAACTATATTTTTTAAATGATATAAGTTGTGATCTCTTTTAGTATCTTGGGTTTGATATGAATAAAAATACTAAAGTATACTCATTCCACTAAAGGACAAATAGGAAGAATTTTATCTTGTCTAAGGTAAGAGGTCATGTAGAAATTACTCCTGGCAGATAATTTCAAGAACATTTTTACCATGTGCCTACAATATCCACCATGCAACATTTAAGATTTAGAAATGCACAAAAGAAAAGGGAGATTTTTTTATCTTTTGATCAGTGTCAACCTCACTAACATAGTGCCTTAACGTTCGACTGTATTCATTATTTTTGCAAATAGGTTCAACTTGACAAAGCTAGCCAAACATCTTCCTACCAGCTTTCACATACTCTGCTTATATTGAAGCTAATACTGCTCCAGATTTCATTATTATTGTGCCTACAGGAGCATGGCTGAATTTATTTGATAATCCTCTCCAAATTCAGTTAATTAAATGGAAAAATGTTAGTGAAATAAAACATTTGTTACTATAGTGAAAAGTTTATTTGAACTGAATTTTTCTCTTTTTTGGACTGGTGGTTTTGGCATTGCAAATCTGCCTTCCAAATTCACCCGCAAACATGTTTCTGTGGAAACAGAGCCACATTTAGAAGCAGTGGTTATTGATTTTCTTTTGGAGCTACCAACTGGTTTCTGAAAAACCCTGGAGAGCATAGGCCAATTTCCATGTATATTTTGCCCCCCTCTCTCCCCCTGCCCCTTCCATACCTGCGTGGCTTTAAAATAATCCAGGGCTATCTATTATTTATCAAAAGGCTACTGGATTGGCTGATAAAGCAAAGAGACTCTGATCTCTCCTTGTTATTAGAGTCTCCTAGATGCTGCCTCTCCTATGGCCTGCCTCTTTCTGTTTCGGGGAACCCTACCCAGGCCCAGGCATTCGCTTCCTCATGCTGCCTGCCTTTCAAACTTTGCTCAGTTCCTTCTCCTTTCATCTAGGCCCTCCACCTGCTTGTCGTGCCTCTCTGTTCCTGGGTCAGTTAACTCCTCCCCATCTAAATGATTGTACCTTAGACATTTCTTCCTTTGAGAAGCTTTTCTTGATCCTTCTTTATACTAGGTTGGATGTGCCTGTTAAATATTTCTGTAGCTCCTGTACGTGGTGATAATAACGCTTATATTGTATTTTAGAAGACCGTAGAAAGCTTAGGTTGAACAAAGAGAATGTGTGGCATAGTGTACTCATGGCCTGTGACTGTTTTTTGTTTGTTTGTTTGTTTTTTGCTTTTTTGTTTTGTTTTGTTTTTTTCAGCTTTGTTTGTCACACCAGTAAGCAGAAAGGTGTGCTTTCACAGTTCTGGAGGGCAGGATTTCAAAACCAGTGTGTCTTTAGGGGAGTTTCTGTGCCTTTCCTCTCCCAGCTTCTGGTGGCTGTTGGTAAACCTCAGCCTGTGACTGCAGCACTCCAGTGATGCCTCCATGGCCATGTTGCCTTCTCCTGTTCTCTGTTGGCCTCTCTTCTGTTTCTCTTATCCAAATACTTGCTGGATTTAGGGCCCACCTGGATAAACCAGCATGATCTCCTCATCTCAAGATCCTTTACATGATTTTATCTGCAAAGACCTTATTTCCGAATGAGGTGATATTTACAGATCTGGGGATCAGGACACTGAAGACATAGCTCTTTGGGGACTGTCGTTCTGCCCACAACATATTGTAACTGGAACCTAAACACACTATAAGGATTAATAATGAGGCTAATAATTAAAATGACTTATTGATGGAGAAACTGAAGCATATCCCCACTGGTTCTCTTCAGAGCAGAGTCTCACCTTAGTAGACTATATCATCCTAATTCCCATGTCAGAGACATCAGTCTAGGAATTGGCTTCACTCGAGAGTCTTTTTGCTACCCTTGTCTTACCCTTCTTTAAGGTTCAACTCAAGTTTAACCTCCTCTACAGAGCCTGTTACAATTTAATAGCATTGATAATAAAAGCACCTAACGTTTATCAAGAACTTACTACTTGCCAGGCCTGGTACAAAGAACAGTAATTTCCCTATTGATATATCCACTGTTCTGCCTTGCTTTGACTTGCCATTGCATTTATATCTGTGCCTCCATAAATATTATTTAATTACATACTGTCACATCTACTAATTGTAGGCTATGCCTGTAGCCCACATAAAAATTTTTTTATAATGTATATTCCTTATGTACTATTTTACTATTACCACTACTACTATGGCTAACATTCATTGGAGTCCTTACTATAGGCCAAGAACTGAGATAAGCAATTAACTTTTCTCTTTCAATCCTCAAAGCAATTCTGCAATGTAGGTACTTCCTGTATTCTCACTTTTATGATGAAGAAAAAGAAGTTTATTGTCAATTACCCCTGGTCTGTCAGTGATAGAATCAGAATTGGAGCCAAAGCCAGGTAACTTCAGAGACCACAAAGACGTATATGATCTTATATATTTGCTACAAATCCATGAAGTGTTGGCTCTGTCTTCTCAAGCATTTAGGTAGATTTGAAGCTTCTTAAGGCCATATGTCTGCTTTCCATAATCATCTATTAGGACGCTGAGTTCTTGGACTGAAAGTTTTGTCGTGTTTTTGAAGGCACCAAATGTACTGGATGATTTAAAAAGTTCTTTAGCCAAAAGCTGTAAGTTTGGTCTGCTTTGCAAGCCGGTAATATCCCTAAACTCCTTTGTGACGTGGATGTGAAGTGGTTGAGAGGATCAGCTCAGAGTGAGAAAAAATGCTCCCTCATCTCACCATCCCCTCCCCCTTTTAAGTCTCTCCTCATCACAGGTAGGGAGTCCAGGAAATCAGCATAAATTATTTTCCTTCTTGATATTGTAAAGGTCATTAAATTAGGTAACATTAATAGCATCAGTAGGAGACTGAGAACCGAAAGAGATACAGACTTTGAATCCTGTGACAAAGCTCTCCAAGCTCTAAGTAGAGGAACAGAATTGCTTGGTCATTCAAGAATTTCTAGGACTGCTTTGTTTGCTATTCTTCAGCAGCAAATACTTTGTCCTTGCATAGACAGTCATATGGTAAAATTTCCTTGCCATTAATTTTATTCATTAAAAGGAAGAGAAGATGACGAGATTTTAAACATTTTCTTCCTCAAACCACATATAGTTTGCTAGTTTACATCAGTTCAGCTGGAAAACAGCAGAATTATGAATTTTTTACAGTACAGCATTATTTAGTTTTCTCCAACTTCGGTTTTGGTTTAATTTGTTAATATTCAGTTAAGTTTTTAGGGAACAACTTATCTCCTGTTTCCTCTATAATAACATCATTTTTTAAAGAAATAAATCCAAAATTTCCCTCTTTCTCAATGAAATGATAATCACATTTAAATATTACATTAAGAAGTATCAAAATTTCTGTTAAAATTACCAAACCAATTGGACAATTAAAAAAGCAAATCCTTGTGCTATAGAAATGTTTACTTCATCAAATGGATTTTAAGAATAAAACAGTGACGTCTATTTTTCAACGGCATTCACTCAGTCCTATGTGGTGATGAAAATAATAGTTAACCAGTGTTTATGGGAGTGTAAGAGATGAAAACCTGGTCTTAGAGTTTTTCATCTTTATCATATTTGATCTTCACAACAGCTTTATGGAGAGACCACTATTTTTATGCCCAATGAACTCATAATAAAATAAAAAATCAGAGAAATTATGTAATTTCTCTAGAATCATAGTTAGTAAAGGATAGTCAGTATTTGACTTCATGCAGAATATATAATTGTGCTGCCAAGTGTATCACCATCTCCAGTAATATCTGCTAATACTTTTTCCTTTAATGAGGATAAAGGAAAATAAAGGAAAACTGATATATAAAACTGATATATAAAACTGATCATTTGACAATGATAAACTGTATCTGAGCCCTTTGGTCCACCCTTTATGGACCACCCTGCACCAGACTGTTTTAAGATAAGACCCATTTCTGTCCTCCCTCAGGACTCCCATAAACTCCCATAAACTGGGATGACTGTGTTCCTTGCCATTAAAAAGCCCCAGGTCCCCTTCTGTTTTTTTGAGACATCCCTTATCAACGAGTACTCCCCCTATTGCAATAGTTAGGTAAAATAATCTCCTTGCCTGGTACATTTGTCTTTCACAGTTTGGTGCTGTCACTCAGATAGAGCTGGATCTTGCTTTGGGGTCCCTCTTTACTTACCCCGGGAAAGAAACCTTTGTGCTCTGCTTCGACAAATGATTAGTGACCCAATGGAGAGTCTGACTCCTGGTCCTGTGCTATGGACTCATGTCCATGAGTAGCACAGTAAGGTGCCAGCTTGATTTCTGGGGTCAATCTTTGGGTTTTGTGGTCTTTTGCTGATCTCTGTAAAGGAATTGATCATTTATAGAGATCTTGTCTCTTTCCTGTGAAAGACAACAGAGACAGTGGAGTGTTAGTCTTTTGTTTGTCTACCTGAGTTCAAATTAAGAACTTATACCCACTGGGAAAGGAACAGCTCTTTAATGTGGATCAGTGAGTTCTATATTTCTGTTTGACTTCTGACTGAAATTTTAAAATTGAAACTATGTTTCCTTTCTCTCTTTGGATATTTATGTCGGTCCTTCAGAAAGACTTCTACCTCTCATATAATGTAGTATTGCCCTCTTTCATATGGAATTACGGAATTTGATTACAAGATCTCTTTATGGAGCTCTATTTTTATGGGATTATAGGTTAATTATTGAGTATATAAATTAAATATTCCTAAAGTTCCCAGAAATTAAGGAAATGGAATTATTAAGACTCTCAATGCGCTGGATTTAAAAAATATCCTTACAGAAAGCAAATCAAATATGTTTCATTATTTCAAGTTCACATAATTTAGGCAAATCTTTGACAAATGACAGTTACATAATATTTTTAGTTTAATAAAAATAGCTATGTTTTCTCATCAGTGTTAAGTATAATAAACAGCAGGTACCATTCTCACTTTGCAGATGAGAACATTACATTTAGAAAACTTACACTTAATCAAGTTTATACATCTAGTAATGAATGGATATTTGCTGATTTTAGAGGCTGTGCTTTTAACCTGTAATCTATATATCACTGTAAACAAGTCAGATTATTCTTTGCATACATCACATTCAACTTAGGAATGAAATATTCAATAATTTCCCAAGTGAAAGAGAGTATATTATACTTTTTTTTAAGCTTAAAATCAGAGCCAAAGTTCATCACTTGATGGATGTACACTGCCTTGAAAATGGGAAAATTAATTATGTTATTAAATATGTTATTAGGGGTGCTTGGGTGGCTCAGTTGTTAAGCATCTGCCTTCAGCTCAGGGTCCTGGGATGGAGTCCCATATCAGGCTCCCTGCTCAGCGGGATGCCTGCTTCTCCCTCTCCCACCCCCCACTCCTCGCCTATATTCCCTCTCTGTCTCTCTCTGTATCAAATAAATAAATAAAATCTTTAAAAACGAAACTAAAATAAAATAAAATACGTTATTTGTGCACGGACTCTGTTAAACTAAGTTTGAAGTGTGTGACTAGACCACTAACTATATATACCTTAGTTGTGGCAGAAAGTCATGTGAACTGGAGTCTTTTGAAAGATTGTGCTCAATACTGGATGAAAGAAACTATTTCAGATTATCACATATCAAGCCCACTTCTCTGTATGGTGATTTTAAATTTAATTATAATAATAGTATTATTATTGTATTATATAATAATTATATTATTATTATTATAGTATTATTTAATACAATTTTAATCATTTCTAAAGTTTGGAATGTCATCCCTCCTAAGAATCCCGAATTCCCTTGCATTTTTCATGAAGTCTATGCTACAAGTTCCGCAACTTTCTCACTAAATATTTCTGCAACATATTCCCAGGCTAGAATGAACTTTGTAGCTCTAGTTTAGTCTCCTTTTTTAGTTTTATTTTTTTTCTTCCGTGTGAACCTGAACAAATAAAACACTAAACAATCATGATGTTATTTTGAAGAGTGGCCTTTACATTTTTAGCAATGTAGTATTCCAAGATAATTGTTAAAATAATTTTTTTTAAAAAGTGCTCTGCCTCTCAGAAATGACTCCCTCTCTTAACTAACAGAAGAATATGCATCTGTAAAGCTATTCTAGATCAAAGCAGTGGTTCAATATTGTCTTAAAAATAACTTTAATTTGGATCCAGTCAATTTTATGTCACTCTTATTCAAATTATTTGCCTTTACATACAGAAGATTTAGTATACTTAGTAAAATTCTAAAAAACACCATAATATCCTAAAGAAATCTGCTGTTGTTTAGAAAACTGCATGAACAATTCCCATCTGCAAATGGTTATTTATTACTTAGTTATTTTTAGACTTTCTTTCTTTTTTTTTTTTTGGATGCATCGCTCACAGTAGCCTCTGGGTGCGTTTGCCGAGTTTAATAATTAGCTTTCCCATTATAGCTTACACACAACATGGAAGACAACATAAACACAGGATGCATTCACATACGTCAACACATACTCATGCGCAAATTAACAGGTGAGTGAGGATACCTTTAACCCATACTTTATCAGCCAATGAGATTACTTAATAATTCCTTAAAAACCAAGAATCAAGGAGCTACTTCTTTGTTCAGGGATTATGGTTTGTTTCTGGGATATGCCTTGAAGCTTTTCACAAGATTGAGGAATGTTTATTCTCTGAAAATAAAATTATTAGCTCTGAAACACAGGAGAAAGAGCATAAAATACTGCAAAATGTCAGCATAATAGTGTCTACTAGAGTTGCAACTCAATTGTACAATAGTTGACATAACCTTTAAAGTGGAATGTGTAAGCACTTGAAATATGCTAGATATGATGCCAGTAAGGTCCTCTGAAAGTAAAAGTACCAAAGATTTCCCAAGATTGTAAAAACGATATGGAATGTTGCTGTTAGAATGAGTTGGCTAGACTTGTGTTGGCCCCTGTTCAGAAAACTTCATCCCACCCACAAACTCAGATGAATGAGTCTTGGGGCATAGGTGACTTGACCAGTTAAGCTGATAACTTGTGACTTGAGCAGCCTGGTTCAAAAAGATGAGCTAAATCAATCAGATTCCTCCTTGTGGGGACAAAGGATTAAGTTCATAACAGACAGTTATTATTTTAAAGCAGCATTATCCTCTATTTATGCAGTAGTTTTACTACATACATTTCTTGTATGATTCACACTCATGACTTTGAGACTCAGGACTGATGGTATAGTTTCCATTTTTACACACAAAGAAATTGATGTTCACAAAGGTTAAGAACCTTTCTGGAGGTTCCACAGCCAGGTGTTTGGAGAGACAATCCTATAACCCAGTGTCTGATCCCTGCTTCAGCCCCTTAAGCAGTCTAAGAGTAATTTCTTTAGTCAAATGTTAATTGCCCCCCACCCAAGAGCTGTTGTAAATCATTAGAATTTCACTGTAAACATTATTAAGTTTAATTATTAAATTTACCTTCAAGTTCGAATCTATGTATGAATTTGGAAAAGGACTCATTCTAAAAAGCATCTGAAGGAAACTGTTATTTTTTGCAGTCTTACATGACCTATGATCTCTGTGCTTCTTCAGGGTAAGAGCTAGCTTGTGAGATTGACTAAGAAATTATTAGAGTTGCTTTTAGCATATGTAAAACCTGATATGTGGTACCCTGTTCTCAGTAACTGCTGCTGAGAAACCATAAGTTAGCATCCTATTGCACTCATACTCTCAGTCTTGTTCGTTTTGGCTTTTCATTCTAAAATATAATCAGTTGGCTCATCCCCAGAATTGTGTTTTTATCTTCAGCCAGGAGTGGAGAAAACTGAGCAAAGAGCAGAAATTTTTTTTTTTAAATTTATTTATTTGACAGACAGAGATCACAAGTAGGCAGAGAGGCAGGTAGAGAGAGCGGGGGGGGGGGGGAGCAGGCTCCCCGCTGAGCAGAGAGCCCGTTGTGGGGCTTGATCCCAGGACCCCGGGATCATGACCCCAGCCAAAGGCAGAGGCTTTAACCCACTGAGCCACCTAGGCGCCCCAAGAGCAGAAAATTTGAGGTGTATTTGTAAACTGATCTGTACCCAATAGAAATTTTTTCTACATGAGAACATCCTTCCTAAGACTATGACACTTGTTTGGGGAAGCATGTACTAGACAAGGGCTTTCTAACAGTCAACCAAATCAGGAGAAGTAGTCAGGGCTCCAGTGGGTGAGGGGATCTTGGAGAAAGTGTATAAACATTTTTGTATTACACAACAGAGGCCTATTATAGGCTTTGGTGATGCCTGTTCTAGGGAGTGAATGGTATAGAACAAAATCAAAGTGCGGAGTTGGTGGAAGGAGTCAGCTTTCATGATAACAGAATGTAGCCTGCCCTATGGTTACCGACTAAATTTAAAGGGGCTTTCAGAGAGTTTGGAATACAGCTTTGCCAGGAAGTATGGCATGACCTCTCATTTTTATGAAAAGGTTCATATGTAGGTATATGGAAAAGTTCCTTGATATAAACTATTAAGAGTTACTACAGAGGGCAAAGTGCTGGTCATGTCTGTGGGAAATGAAATACCCTTTTATGCCTAAACCTTGCTTGATTCACCTCTGTCCCAAGTTTGCTCCTGATTGTGCCAAGACAAGGTTGTAGGTGATTCTTATTTGCACCTAGTTTCATTTTAAGTGAGCCTCCATGATTGCCCTATTTTCCAATTATATAAAAGGAAAGCAGACCAAAGAGCTAAAAGGATGACTCTCCGTTGGTGGAGTAGAACTGACAGTGGATCTCAGTAGCAGTGTCACCCCACATCAGTGGGGTGCTTTGCAAATTCTCGGTTACTTCAATTAAAGAAGGACATTTTTGATCAATTTCCACTTAGAAAACTAAATCAGAGATGATTTAGCTTATGCTAACTCAATTTCACTCACTTGGCCTCTGAGATGCAATCATAGATGGCGAGAAAGGGCTCCCATTGCAGCCAGGAAGCGGAGATGCCTGTAACTCAGTCTAGGAGATGCCTCCACTGCTGTTCTGGTTTGCCCAGGGGAGTGGGTTGTGCACATGAACTACATCTGTCCTGTGTGCGGAGATGGAAGAAGGGTTGTAAATGCTTTTATGCAGTGTTTTGTCACAGCCCCATGTTCAAACTTTTTTTTTTTTTTATTTTTTAAGATTTTTATTTATTTATTTGACAGGCAGAGATCACAAGTAGGCAGAGAGGCAGGCATTGAGAGAGAGGAGGAAGCAGGTTCCTATGTGGGGCTCTATCCCAGGACCTGGGATCCTGACCTGAGCCAAAGGCAAAGGCTTTAACCCACTGAGCGACCCAGGTGCCCCCCATGTTCAAACTCTTGAGCATGGCACATCCATGTCCACCCTTACTTCCTTTCCTAAACCATATTGGACCTCTGCTTACCTTTCTTTGCTTATCCTCACAGGTGCCATTCTAGTTCAGTTAGCCTGTACCGCGGGGCTCCTCCTGCCCATGGACTTTTCTTTCTAGCCTCACTTAAGTTCTGCTTCTCTCTGCCCGTTGTGTCTTCTCCCAGATCCCTCATCTTGTACCCTCTAAACTACAGCTGTCCACCCTGAGGCAGGTAGTGTCGTCTTGTTGCCCAACATGCTGGGCACAGTGCTGTGATCAGGAAGTCAGGAAGAAAAGGGTCCATCTTACTCTGCAGGGGTGATGTTTCCTCACCGTAAAAAAAAAAAAAAAAAAAGTGTTAAGACCTGACCAGTACTGGTACACATAAGATGGAATAGGGAATAGTTAGTAATGGACAGTCGTTGAACAATTCATGTACAAGGAAAAACTGTCTGAGGGATCCACATTTTATAAGGAATAATGGGTGGCTTAGAACATTGGTATACATAAAATCTGGAAATGGGAGGAATGGCATCAAGTTTCCCAGGACTTTCTCATTTTCACATCCTTCAGAACTTTAAAAGTCAGATGGTTGAGAGGCTGGGAGTAAGCAGGCAGAAAAAGAGAAACATCTTTTTTTCTTCTTTCTTTCTTTTTTTCCTCCCAACGCACACACTGAACTTTCTTGGCAAATGGAAGCAAGCCTCTTCCATTATTCATTCATTTTATTACCTTCTTGTCCAGTGCCTACTCTGGGTCAGGTGTTGTGCTGGTTGCTTGGGATACAGCACCTGTTTTCAGGGAGGTGTTGCAGGCTTCTCAGGGAGAGAGAGAAGTAAATAGAACACTGCAATTCACTGGGTACTGTAGTCCCCAAAGAGAACAAAAACATTTATAATGGGCTTAGTTTGTATCCCTCAGGGCCTCCTATCTGCTTTGTACAAAGGAGGATCTACTGCCCTTTGCCCCTTTCTATATAAACAAAGACTTCATAGTGTGGTCTGGAACATTTGTACCACCACTGAGAGAATTCAAAGCCAGGGAGAAATTATTTGTGGTAATAAGTGTATATGGAGGTAAGGAGCTTAAGAAATGTTGACTAGTCGATGACTAACAAAAGCAAGAAAATAATTTCTTTTTCTCCAAAGAAAATAGAGTTTGGGGACTGAGACAAGGTAGATTTTTTGTTGGTCACAAATAAAGAACCATTCTGTAACTGTTTATGTGAATTTCTAGGAATCTTTAAGAGAATTTCAGGGAGAGAAATGGAATATTTCTTGTTTGCTTTATAAAGAAATTATTTAAAAGGCCGAAGGTGTGTGTGTGTGTGTGTGTGTGTGTGTGAGAGAGAGAGAGAGAGATAGAGAGAGAGAGAGAGATGGGTGGGTGGGGAGAAGGCTGGGGGAGCACACTGTTCTTCCCAGTTGGACACCATCTATCTTTCAGGTTCTAGCTCCTCTTAGTCCACCCCAACCCTGCATGTCTGCATAAACTTTATTCTTGCCATTGCTCAAACACATCTCCCCTTTCCTTGTCAATCCTTGCTTGCTTCCCCCAAATTAGATGCTAGTCCATTCTTTGCATCCTTGAAACACTACTCTCATACCTTCATCATTGCACATACCCCCTTGTTTCCTCATCTGTCTATGTATCCATAACAGCCACTCATTTGTGAGGACGAATGGGTATGGAGCACGTGGCCTTATCATCACTAGCATGGGGTCCATCCTCCATGCAGTCAGATGTTACAGGCCAAGTTCTGTTACATAGTCAGCTATTTAACTTATGGTACGTTTTGTGAACCATCGTAAGCCTCTATTCCTTCTCTGTAAATTGTAAATAAAATAGTACCAACCACATAAATTGTTCACTTACGCAGATGAAATTTAGACAATATGCATGCAAAGAATTTAGCACAGACCCAGGGACTAAGTGGGTACTCAGTGAGTGTTACTTGCCTTGATCAAGTGCTCAATAAGTCCTCTTTGTGTGACCTGAAGGACTATCTTGGCAAGGGTGGTTTTTCCTCAGCTGCGTTCTCGCATGGCACTTCAGTAATTCAGATTCCTGATACCTAAGAAGTACAAGTATTTCTAAAGTCCTCAGGCATTTTTAAAACTTTAAAATTCTCTGGACCATGAAAAGGACAAACAATAAATGGCACATGGAGGCATAATTCATAAATTCTAAACACGATCCATTGAAAATATCCACGATTCAAAATAACTGTCATCTTTTGTACTTCATTCAATCTCAGTTTTCATCTCTCTGAAAGCTTTCCACAGTTGGTCTGGAGAGATCTCGCAAATTGCTTCCAGGAAGCTAGTCCCAAGATCTAGTGCTCTCAGACCTGCTTTCTACCATCCCAAGAAACATGGTTCTGGGAAGACAGCAATAAACTCAAATATCTGCTTTTGGTATGTATGAATCTGCACACTGTCTACATCACATGATGGAGGTTCGGAAAGAGGGTTTTAGGCCAGTGCATGGGGCCATTTTTATTTTTGAAGAAATCCACCAACGCTGCTTGCTGGAATGAACTATAATGGGTAATGAACTGGTGCAAAGAGCCTCTCTTGACCCAGGGTGGAGGTACCTTTTTCTCAATTCCTCCGCCCCTTGGCTGAGCCCAGAAGATCACAGGTAAATTTATTCAGGACAACAATTCAAGCTGCACTAGCTAGAAGAGGTTAGGACAACTAGGTCCCACTTCAGCTTCGTTCTTTCCTTCCTTCCTTCGTTCCTATTCCTTTGTTCCTTCCGTCTTTCTTTTCTTTTTTCTTCCTCCCTCTCTCCCTCCATCTCCTTTTTCTCTTTCCATGTTTCCTTCTTTTTCTTTCTTCCTTGTTTCTTCCTTTTTGTTTCCTGTTTCCTTCCTTTCCTCCCCCCCCTTCCTTCCTTCCCACTGATTACAATGTAAATGTTTTAGTTATTTTAAAAGTTTGTTTGTTTGTTTGTTTTTTTTAAAGAAAAATCAAACAACAACGAAAAGGAGTCCTCCAGGTGCCCTTCGCTGAGCCGGCACGGCAGCAGTTAGGTGAGACCAGAGCATATCTATAATTCAGCTCAGGAATATTTCTCTTAATAATTAATCGAGCGCCACAAAAGGAGGAGGCCCAATAGGGCCATCGAACAAAGCTGCCAGCTGAGGCCGACAGTGGCCGCCTCAGCGCCAGCTGACCCGCCCAAGGTCGGATTTACTCCAGCAGTCCCGGTGCGCGTCGCCACTGCTTGCTTGGTCCATCAGAGGGAGCTGGAAGAGGTGCCTGGAGCCCGGGTCTTTACCTGCCCTTGTATGTGTGTGCGTGTGTGTAAAAATTCGCACTTGCCACCGGTACCTTTCTTTGAGCGGATGTGTGGGAATTGCAATTTTACATCCATGTCTATGGGCATTTCATACACCTGCCACCTAATATGCAATGTGGGAGTCCATCCCAGGGTGGACGCCAAGGCAGGCGCATGCCTGCCCTGAGGGGTACTGTGGGTTTTGTTTGTTTTTGCTGTTTGATGGGGGTGCGTGGTATTAGAGATCCGACTATTCTGATAAAGACCTCCCTGGAGTCAAACCCCTAGCCAAGTTGTATTCTTCTTGCAGCAACAGGTTCAGGGAGGGCTCCTTCACCCCTTCTAAAATCCTCCGGCCCCGGGCGGGACTTACAACCTGCTCAGTCAGAGTCCTCGGGCTCTCTCCCCCTTGCACTTGTGCCTCCCGTGCAGCAACCCCTAACCTGGGCCTGATTCCCATTTCTGCAGCCCGCCCCTGACCCGAATCCAGCACACTTTGAAAGTCGGCCTCCTCTGCGTCCAGAGGCCCGATCCCCGAGTGGAGGCTGACAAATTGTACAAGGGAGGCGGAGACCAAGGGGAATCGGCCCGTTCGTAGGCGACTGGGGGGGCTCCCAATTAGCGGCCTCGCCAGAGATGCACCCAGGCTCCCAACCCTACAAACCCGTTAAGCGGGGCTGTGTGTGTGTGTGTGTGTGTGTGTGTGTATGTGTGTGCGCGCGCGCGCTGAGCTGTAGAGAAAGCGGGTCAGGGAGAGACGCGCAGAAGCACCCTGTTAGCGAGACTGGACCTCCCGTCGAGGTCTTCCCTGCCAACCTCTCTCTTGGGCTCCCGCTCTGCGGTGCGGACCCCCATTTCAGCGCCAACGGGGACTCCCTTTCTTCCGGGATTAGGGCTTCGCCTCTGGGGACGAGGGCCAGAGGCTCCCGGAATCGCTCCCTGTTGCTCCCCAGCGTCGGGGGGTCGGCCAGGGGGGCGGGCAGTGGCGGCGTCGTGACTGTGCCCGCCCCGCGGCGCGGGGAGGTGCCCCAGGCTACAGCCCGCTCGCCACACCCTCGGCACAGCCCTGGCCCCGCCCCCGGCCGGCGCGCGCTCCCGGCCAGGGGAGGCGTGTGCTGCTTCTGCAGCCAGCGAGAGAGGGAGAGGGATGGATATTGGAGGAGGAATTCGGGCTTAACAAGTGATCGCTGCTGTCTAGGATTTTGTTTCTTTTTCTGGGGGAACCTTGAATTCCTTTTCCGATTGAGCCCTCCTGTGCTGAACTCCAGAGGAACCAGAAGTCTTGGGGTCTTCCCCGGGGTAGCCCTGATCCCCACCCCTGGCTCCAGCAGCGAGGACTCTGTGCCCCCCCGGCCAGGCAACAGAACTTGTTTCGTGGATATTTTGGAGCTTCCACCTGCCACACCGGAGTGATTCCTTCTACCACCCCCCAAGAACATTCTTCCCCTCCTCCAGCTGTTGCAGCTTGAGGGGGAAAGACAAACCGAGTGGGGGATTTTCTTTATATTTATTTTTCACTCCGCCCGGGAACGGTAAGTATGATACCTCTCTTATCTTTTCCCCACCGTCCTCTTTTGGTTGTTAAGAAACAGTGGACATTTGAGGGATAAATAATATCGGGAATGTGACAGAAGGGCATGAATGGAAGGCGGTTAAAAATAAACCAGGAGGTGGAAGAAGGGAGGTGCAGATGCTGCGCGGCGCTCCGGGGGGCCAACAGTTGTTATTTTCCTAACCCCAGGGATGGGGTGCGTGCGCCCTGCTTAATGTGCCCGAGCGGGAACCTAGGTCTGGAGGGGAGGGTGCGATTAAAGATGTCGTTTTCCAACGACATGGGGTTCAGATTTAGCATCGTTTTCCCTCATCCCAGACTCACCGGTTCCGTTCCTTTGGGAACAGCTGGCGAACGGGTTTGAATTGCTGCCTCTCCCAGCATTTGGATTTGCGTGCATTTTCCGAGCATTTCAGTAGCACATAGGGACTGTGTAAATGGCGTGCGCTGAAGTGTCCATTTCTCACGGTGTTGGCTTTTTGATTTTTTCAATCTCTCTCTTTTTCTCTCTCTCTCTCTGATAGGTGCAGGTACCACCCTAAGACAGTTGCAGGAATTAGCACTGAGGGATGATAACAGCCTTGTTGTTGGGGAGCAGGGGAGGAAAGCAAGGATACTTGGCTGTTGTTTGGGGGGCACAGGGATTGGGGGAATAGGTAGTCTGCAAAATCCGATTAGTTTAATGGTGTTAAAGAGGAAGGGAAATTTCTATGCAAAGGTCTCCCCCACCAAGGCTCCTGGGAGTAGTCTTGAACAGATTCCCCTACGCATGAATACCTAGGGGAGGAAGAGAGATTTTTAAGCCAGTCTTGCTGTGTGGAAGGTTTTCCTTCTCTTTCCTTTTTTTCTTATTCTTTTCTTTCTTCTCCCACCTGCTCCCTCCACCACCTCCTCCTCCTCTTCTACTTCATCATCATCATCATCTTCTTCTTCTTGGTTGGGAATAGTGAGGTAACTGGTAGCCAATTAAAAAGGAAGGCAATCTGCTTTTTGTAAGGTGGGGGAGGGAGATAAATAAAAATGACCAAACCCAAATAAATAAATAAATAATTGGCTCAGGGCAAAGTGAGGGCAGGTCTACATCTCCTGCAGAGTTGATGGTGAGTTAGAAGACATGCTAATTCGTGACCTTCTGGGAGCACTTAGCTGGCAGAGGGGTGTGCATAGTATACAAGAATACAGATACTTTGGTTCTAGGGTTTTATTTAAATAGTGTATTCTAGCTGCTTTGAGGGAGTTGGGGGAAGAAAATGGGCAAACTCTTAGGCTCTTTGGCCTGTGGAAGTCTTTTAAAGGTGGTGGTGGTCTGACCTTCTAGAATAAATGTAACCCCAGGGTGGTTTGATAAATAGACATCTGGAGACATCCTGAAGGTAAACGTTTCAATGTATTTCCTGTTATTAGGAGTCAGGCAAAGGAAGGGGCTTGTCATTTGAGATACCTTCGGAGGTGTATTTGGTGTCCTAATCAAGCTCACCTCTTGCCTTAGGAGATGTATGGTGGGAGGTGCTCTGTTTACCACTTCCCTGCTTTGTCACTTCATAAAACTTGGGTGGGTTTAGCCTTCTAGGCTGAAAAGGTTCAGCAAGGAGCAGCAGCAGGTGGTCAAGGGCTGAGTCCCTTTAATGGCTCCAGAAAGCCATTTCTCTTGTGCTCCCCAAGTGCTTCCAGTAATAGAAACTGGTAGATGCCCTGAATTCTGACTGTCATCATCCTCCCCAATTCTCTGGGCTACTCTGCATTCTTGGAAGTCCTGTTGGACAGAGTGAATGCAAAAGCATAGGAGACAGAAGATTAGGGCAGTTCTTTTAGGTCCTGGCTGAGGAGATGAATTAGTTGGACCTAGAGAGAGCCAACTAAGAAGAAAGGCCAGGAATACCAAGTGACAGTGGAGACAGATCCGGGCTCCAAGGAAGAAGTGATCAGCAAGTGGTAGATTGGAACTAAAAGTGGGCAGAGAGAGGCAAGGGAGGCAGCGGGGTTTGGGAGACTGGAGATAATGGATTATATTATGGGGGGGTGTGTGATAGGCTGAAAATAAAATCCATACAAACTGGGATTTAATATATAAGGAAATATTCCCTTGAAAGAAGTGTAGGAGGAAGCATTGAGGGGAATATGGAGGAACCGCAAGGAGAAAAGATGATTATCAGAGAAGTGGAAACTGGGATTAGCTCCTAGGCTGTGGGTGGTAGGGAGTGTTCTGGAGTCTGGGGAACAGAAAAACAACAACAGGGACATGCTTTAGGGAGTCAGGAAGTGCCAACCTAATATAGGCCATTGGTGTGTCTCAAAGTGTCCTAAATGTCCTTACATTCTGTCCTCCCTGTAACTGAGACTGTGGTTTAAGGACATATACATTTGGGCGTGAGTAGATTGACAATAAAAGCTTAGGTTACAGTCGGGTTATTCAGAACTACCAGCATTTATTGACATTCATTACGTATGTGTTATTCTGTCAACATTCAGAGCCTCGTTCTGGTCCTCAGTAATTGGGATGGGGATGGGGGGGAGGTTGTATTATTACCTACACTTTGAAGACGGGGTGATTGAAGCTTGTTGAAGTGGTGGAGACTGGATTAAAAAAAAAAACCTGGTTTTTCCAACTGCTCTGATCCTGAATCAAGACAGAGAGGGGTGGAAAGGCACTAAATTCAGAAATATCTGATGAGTGGAAATTTTTTAAAAAAATGCCTTGAGATCAATGAGTGATGGAAGCAGCTGTAAAGTGACAGCATTATTATTGTGGAATGAAGAAAGTGACACCGAGAATTAAGACCTGGCATGAGTGAAAGGGAGAGCCGAAGGAAGAGCCATGTGGGTCGAGAGTGGAGAGAGGAAAGATAACTGAGTTGCCATGAAAATAGACTGAGCTGAAATAATAGCCAAAGAAGAAGGACAGAAGGATGATTTAGTAAGGAGATTTAACCACCTGCCCCACACTCCTTGGAAATTTGTGGTCACTGGGTGCTTTATGTGGTTTGCTTGAGGACAAGAGAAAGAAGGTGTATGGGAAGGAAACACTGTTGGCTCCTTATGATTTGATTCCTTTTATTTTTCTCCTATGCTTGTTTCCTTTCCTTTTTCAGGTGAAGTGCTTCCTCTGCATGATTTTAGCTGAAGGATGCTCTGCATTTCCTTGATTTCTATGGAGACCTCAGAGCTGGGTTTGCCCCTGCTGACACCTCATCTTGTAACTTCTCTACCTCCCAAGGTCTTTGCCCCTGTCGATAGCTTGGCATTGGCCCTGGGTCCAGGAAGCCTGTGATGAACTTGAGGGGAGCACCTGGAGAATCACCCTGATAGGCTTTGAGCAGCCATGGCTAGACGTACTTCGAGCCACGCGCTAACATGGGTCAAGCCGTCACTAGAAGGCAAGTGCTAAGACTAAAGGCTTATTTGCATTTTATTTAAATCTGATGGACTGAGCTTTGGACAATTTCCATGGCAGAAAAATATATTCCATTTTCTAGGCACAACTGCTGGCTGTCAGATACTTGCCGCCTTTGAATCTTGCGGCATCACCACCAACCACATCCTAGACGTATTTCCAAATTCGAACAGCCACCCGAAAACAGGTGTTTGGGAGACCCCAGCATTTTTTGACTTGGGCTTGAGAGTGCTAGGTTGTTTATCTAGACCAGCCAAGCTCTGGAGAGCAATGTTGAATCCCTGGGAACAGAGAGCATGGGGCGTACTGATTTAAAAACAGAAAATGCAAAGTTGGACTGAAAATATCCTTAGTCTTCCAAGCAATCTGCTTAAGGGTTCCAAACTTACCTTAATTTGGTGAGAAAAGAAGCTGCCCTATTTTTCTTTCTTCTTCTTCTACAACTGGAACCAGCCATTTCCAAAAACCACCACCATGGAGGTTGCAATGGTGAGTGCGGAGAGCTCAGGGTGCAACAGTCACATGCCTTATGGTTACGCTGCCCAGGCCCGGGCCCGGGAGCGGGAGAGGCTCGCTCACTCGAGGGCCGCCGCGGCTGCCGCCGTGGCAGCCGCCACAGCTGCTGTGGAAGGCAGCGGGGGTTCCGGAGGTGGCTCTCACCACCACCACCAGTCGCGTGGGGCCTGCACCTCCCATGACCCTCAGAGTGGCCGGGGGAGTCGGAGGAGGAGGCGCCAGCGGCCTGAGAAGAAGAAAGCCCACCACCGTCAGAGCAGCTTTCCTCATTGCTCTGACCTGATGCCCAGTGGCTCTGAGGAGAAGATCCTGAGGGAGCTGAGCGAGGAAGAGGAAGAGGAGGAAGACGAGGAGGAGGAGGAAGAGGAGGGAAGGTTTTACTATAGTGAAGATGACCATGGTGATGAATGTTCCTACACGGACCTGCTGCCTCAGGATGACGGGGGCGGTGGTGGCTATAGTTCAGTCCGCTACAGCGACTGCTGTGAACGTGTGGTGATCAATGTATCAGGCCTGCGCTTTGAAACCCAGATGAAGACTCTGGCCCAGTTTCCAGAGACTTTGTTGGGAGACCCTGAGAAGAGGACTCAGTATTTTGACCCTTTGCGTAATGAGTATTTTTTTGACAGGAACAGGCCTAGCTTTGATGCCATCTTATATTACTACCAATCAGGAGGCCGCCTCAAGAGGCCAGTCAATGTCCCCTTTGATATCTTCACGGAGGAGGTGAAGTTCTACCAGTTGGGAGAAGAGGCCCTGCTCAAGTTTCGGGAGGATGAGGGCTTTGTGAGAGAGGAGGAGGACAGGGCCTTGCCAGAGAATGAATTCAAAAAGCAGATTTGGCTTCTCTTTGAGTATCCGGAGAGCTCCAGCCCAGCAAGGGGCATAGCCATCGTCTCCGTCCTGGTCATCTTAATCTCCATTGTCATTTTCTGCCTGGAAACTTTACCTGAGTTTAGGGACGACAGGGATCTCATCATGGCACTGAGTGCAGGAGGACACAGTGGGTTGTTGAATGACACTTCAGCACCCCACCTAGAGAACTCAGGGCACACCATATTCAACGACCCCTTCTTCATCGTGGAGACAGTCTGTATTGTTTGGTTTTCCTTCGAGTTTGTGGTTCGCTGCTTTGCTTGTCCCAGCCAAGCGCTCTTCTTCAAAAACATCATGAACATCATTGACATTGTCTCCATTTTGCCTTACTTCATCACGCTGGGCACCGATCTGGCCCAGCAGCAGGGGGGTGGCAACGGGCAGCAGCAGCAGGCCATGTCCTTTGCCATTCTCAGGATCATTCGTCTGGTCCGAGTATTCCGAATCTTCAAACTCTCCAGGCACTCCAAGGGCCTGCAGATCCTGGGTCACACCCTCAGAGCCAGCATGCGGGAGCTGGGCCTTCTGATCTTCTTCCTCTTCATTGGGGTCATCCTGTTTTCCAGCGCTGTGTATTTCGCGGAGGCGGATGAACCTACTACCCATTTCCAAAGCATCCCGGATGCATTTTGGTGGGCTGTGGTGACCATGACAACTGTGGGCTATGGGGACATGAAGCCCATCACTGTGGGGGGCAAGATCGTGGGGTCCCTGTGTGCCATTGCAGGTGTGTTAACCATTGCTTTGCCAGTGCCAGTGATTGTCTCTAACTTTAACTATTTCTACCACAGAGAGACTGAAAATGAGGAACAGACACAGCTGACACAGAATGCAGTCAGTTGCCCATACCTCCCTTCTAATTTGCTGAAGAAATTTCGGAGCTCTACTTCTTCTTCCCTGGGGGACAAGTCAGAGTATCTAGAGATGGAAGAAGGAGTTAAGGAATCTCTCTGTGCAAAGGAGGGGAAGTGTCAGGGAAAGGGGGAGGACAGTGAGACAGATAAAAACAACTGTTCTAATGCAAAGGCTGTGGAGACCGATGTGTGAATCTTGTTCTCCACCCGCCACTACCCCCCCTCCCCAATCCCAGTATCTCCAAATATATTTATGCATAGAGAGTGCAGTTACGAAAATGAAATATGCAAACGAACCTAATGCATATAGTAGTACACCATTTAATGGTTATACGTGACATAATTGTTACCTTGTATTACATATCAAATAAATGATACATCTTGGAGAAGAGGGAGGCTAAAATAGGAGCAAATCTATCTTTATATTTTTTATTAGAATGCAAGAATTTTGCACATTAACTGGAAAAGATGTTAAAAGTAAAGATGGTTCCACGGAGAGAATGTATATGTGTGTATTTGTGTGTGTGTGTGTGTGTGTGTGTGTGTGTGTAAGTAAATTGTCAGCGTTGTTAGTAATTGTGCAATGATGGGAAAAGTTGGCATTTTGAAGTATTTACTATGTAAGAACTAATGAATTCAAACCGTCATTTATTAGTGCTTTGATAGCATCTCATGTCTTCGGATTCCATGGTTGTTTTTTTAAAAAATTGTAAGAATTACTGTGTAGAAAAAAAAAAAGAAAGTGAATTATTTAATAGAATATAGGTCACAGTTTTATCTTGGATTTAATTAAAGTTTATTTTTAACTAGAAATTAACTTTTAAAAAGGCTGCGGGGTCCTTTAGAAATTGATTATATTTTATTATTAATTTTGGGAAGATATGACAGCAAATGTCTAACAATATGGAAGAAGTGAAATTGGAGAAAATGTAACAAGTTTTGTTCACAGATAACAGGACTGGAATTTGTTTTTTTCCTTTGCACTACTTCATATGCTGGAGATTGAGAGAGACTTCCTACTGTGAATGTTTACTAATGTAACAGTTCAATGACAATCATTGGAAGAATGATTTCTTAGTCTTATTTTATAGTTGTTTTCTTTGTGTGAGACTAATGGCCACGCAGATGACAGCACATGATTCCCTGTTTTTAAAATCTAAATAACTGATTTGCAAAGGGAATATGAAGTAAAATTTAGCAACTGAATCTGTTGAAATTGGACTGTTACAATGATGCTTCTGAAACCATACTATTTTAATTATTCTTCTGCCTTTTAAATCCAGAATAATTTAACCAAAGTTAATGCATGCACTGAAAGAATTCTTGAAGAAATAAGATGCCAGCAGCTACAGTGATTATGGCTTAAGAGCTTTCTATTAAATGTGCAACATAAATGCTAGATTTATTAAGTTTATTTCTTTGTGCAGCTACCTAAAGGCACAGTGTGGGGAGTCACCTCAGAATTTAGCACTCTGTTTGCTAAAACTGGTATAAGGAATAATTGTGTCAGAACATTTGGTTTCAATATCACCATCATTTTCATTTTTGTTAACGGATCTTATAACACACATAACTGTGTTTTAATTCATAACAAGGTGTTCTAGAATGTGAGGTAACAGCTAGCAATCAGACCTGCACTGTTAAGTCATAATGAGATATAAATGAGCAAATTTAACATAAGAGGCCTTATTCTCCACTGTTTCTTCAACATTTATTTTTTATAAAATGGTTATCCTGAAGTTTGGGGAAAGTATACAATGTAGCACATAATGAACTCTGACAACTGTGACTATTAAAAAAAAAAAAAAAAGATCTAGAATAGCTTTTCTCAAGCTTTTAAGTCCCTGGTCATCATTTGATAATAACATAAATCTTCTTCAGTGATATTTGAAATTCCAAGTAAATCTAATGTTAGATTTACTAATGGTAGGTTTAAAAGCAAAGTTACACCCTTTTCCCCACCCCTTCCCCACCACTTACAGGGAAACACCTCTCAAGAATACCATTTGGGCAATGGAAAGCAGCAAGCCGGGGAGTTGATTGAATGCTCTGACCAAAGATCTCTAGTGGACAAGAGAGCGTGACAAAACAAGGAGATGCATGCAGTCTTGTAATAAGACTTCAAAGATGGCATTTTCATATATTTTGGATATGGAGCAAAAATGTGATAAGCATTAGACTAGGAGGTAGGCTCTCTGGGTTGGGTCACTATTCATTTGAAAAAGTCACCATAAATCTCTGCACCCCAATTTTCTCATTAGTGAAGAAGAGGGCACATAATGCTTTTGTTACATCACAGAGTTGTTATGGAAAGCAAATAGGAACATGTGAAAACTCTGAAATGCCGAGTTCCATGTAAATGCCTGATGTTGTGTCTAAATTGTTTAATCTTCCTTTGGGCAAAAGAGATTTAGAACCCATGAGTTACATCTGCTTTATTAGGATCTTGTAAAAATCATGGGTAATTTCTTTAATTTTGAGCTCCTTACAGGAAGTGGATATATGCAGATTCAAGATAGCCAGCCTATCATTGGATAATTACTGCAGTTTTTTTCATTTGGGAGAAAGATCCCAGGTGTGTCATGGTGTAAAAAGTTGACTCTAGGAATAAGGTACCATGTGTCTTTGGCTGTACCCAACTAGGTCAGATTCTATCTTAAAATAGTTTAAATGCTTTCCAGCATTGGATGTTTATTGAACATTCTATAATAGCAATAGTGACGATTTGGCTGTGTTTAGAAAGGAAAAGGTATTATAGTCCCACAACGTCTCCTTTTTAAATCTGAAAGTTATGATAAATTTGGCTGAGATGTATTAGATCTGATAATTCTGTGAATTCAAGAAATATAGTCATTTTGAGATCCTGGGGTTTTCCTTTATCTTACATAGTTTTCTTAAAAGAGTCAAACGGTCAAGAAGTGATCACCATGGGCTTCTGAACCAAATATTGTCAGCTTATCACTTAATGTGTGTTTGTTAGTTTGTATTTTTATTTTCAAGATGCATTTATTTTAGGATGTCTGGATCTTGATTCCACACTAAGAAGAAAGCATTTAAGCCCTCAGGATTTGTATAGGGTACTTTTGTATGGAACACTTCTCTTGTAGAGAATGTGTGAAGGTAGAGAATGTGTGAAATGCAGCTGTGGATGAAAAATGTGGATAACGTTTTTTTTAAGTCAAAGCCAGGCAAAGTGCTTTAGTACCATTTGTAAAATTTTATACTGAGAAATATGCTTCCAGAGACTATTTGTAACTGATTTAGGGAGCTGTCTTCTCAGAGACCACCGTGCACATTTGGCTGTAAGATAAAAAAAGAAGTGGCCCATTTAGAAACTGAATTTCAGGGGTCTGGGATCCTGTAGTTACGTTTCAGATCGTCATGTTACCAAAAGTACAGTATTTGAAGGCCATCCTAATCAGAGTCTTTTCAAGGGTGGATATATTGTTCTCTCTTTGCAAATGTTTGAAAAGGAAACATAACAGTTACGGAGAAGAGAGAACCTTCCTTTTAACTTCTGTGAAAGAGAGCTAGTGGGTGCCAGAGGAATGATAGCTGGTCTTGGAGTGGAGAGTGAGCTCGTTGACATTGGCCTATCATTTCATCTTCTTGATTCCCAGTTGTTTTTGTTTAAGTGTGAGAACAGGCTGTTGAGCTACATTAGCACTTGATTCCTTCCAGCACGAAAATTCTCCGACGTTGAAGGAGGTATCAGGCTAGCTTGATATTCTCTAGATAATTCAAGTCATATCAGCTTGATTTTATAGTTACGTTGAAAGAACAGAATAGCTTTAAAATCTCACCGTTGGGTTAAATGCAAGAACCAGGTGTTTGAGATTGAGGTTTTGGAATGTAAGCTGGATGGATAGGGTGTCTTTTGAAGCTCTTTATTCTAACAACCAAAGGGGAGGGATTCCCTTAATAAAAAAATAACTCAGTCTCCAGTTGAATACATATGGTGAAAGTTGGTAAGTAAACATTTTGATTTCTTGCTTTGTTATAGTACAGTCTTGTCAGTAAACAGAGTGTTCCGACCTGTGCTGGGGAACTCATTTTATGCTCAAACACATGTAGTATTTCACAAGTGCTACTGCTTTCCTTGTCAAATTTGTTTTAAACAGGATCGCTGAAGCTTTGTGAAAATCTTTTCATTAAGCATGTGTTGAAATAGAATCCTCTATATGAATAAGACATTTCTATGGAAAGTACTATGAGATAGATATATATATACACACACACATATATATGTATATATATATATCCATTTTCTAGAAAGTCAACATGAACCAGCAGAAAGCTATTTTTAATTACATTCAAATCATAAGCAGTAGTATCCCCACAGCCCAACAGACTCAGTAATGGTGTTCTCCGTTGTTGATTTTGAGGTTTTTGATGCGTCTTTAGCCATAACATTGCAACCATTCCTAGGTAAAGTGGGAAATACACCTAGGTTCAGTTTACCTTTTTCAGTGAACATTTGATGTGCTCATGTGCACGATGCAGACTGTAACATCCCTCTTTATATTTTTTTTTTTTATTGATACAGTATAGAATGATTACGGGTTGTCATTCAGTGACAAAGGGGCCTGTTCCAGGAAATCTTCCTGACCCAAAAGTCATTCTGAATTCTGCAAGGGACATTTGGTGTGGACAAAAGGTACTTCTTGGTTTTCCTGCCTGCAAAGAAGTTTGACTCAAAGCACAGGGTCTTCCAAGCCAATGTAACTGTTACAGGTTAGAAGACAATCCTACTTTCTAGTATGGGGATCAGTATTCCTGTTTGAAAGAAGGTTGATGGAGTGATTTGTGTTCAAGATTGAAGGAAGCAGAGCTATTTTTGCAGTAAATGGGAATGTGTACTTCTGAAATGTAAATTAAGATTAGGACTGTGATAGGAGTTTTATTTCTGACTTGGTTCTCTGTTTCCATAGCAGTCCCAATTTCTTACAGTATCTTCATAAAAAAATATGCTAATACATATCAGACCATATGGCCCAATCTGGGGTACAGAAAATATGGTTACTTTATTTATGGATAAATAAATTAATCCGAGGGCACGAGTTGGGTGCTTTGAAAAACATAGCACGTATTTAATGAGCTCTGGCTCTAAGTGAGGAGAGTCTCAAACATATCCTCTTTTAGGCCCGTTGGCAATACTAAGTGGTATCAGAATAGATGGGTCAGGCCAATGACGTGCTAAATAAGGTGTCATGCTATTGTCTAGGAAAGGAGATTCCCACATTCACTGGTCATGGTGTTGCTGACCTGCAGTTAAGCTTTTGATTTATTTGCCATTGTTGGTGTCCTGGGAGGAGAATTTGTATCCACAGTACCAGGAGCTAAAATGATTTTGGTAGCCGATCCCCAAATAGTCAACTTTTGCTTCCTGATTTGCAAATTATCTGTTGTATAGATTTCCCACAACTAGTTTCTCATCTGAGCTGACTTTACTCAGGCTCAAAACCATTGTCTCCCTTTCAACAGCCCGTCTAGAAAAATGCAAAATTGTAAACAGAGAGTAATATAGTACAAAGAAACAAATACACTGAAACTAGAGAGCCAAGCAAAACTTAATTGGAAAGCCGTGTCTGTTGTCCAAACCAATGTGTCATGTATATCAGAACAAACTAGGAAGGATTTAGGATTGACCTTTGCCACATCTCCTCACCATTAGCAGTGTTAACCAGGATGTGACTCTTGCAGTGAATGCTGTAAAGCAGAATAAGTTACTGAAGGATTGTACAAGTTAACATTTTCTGTGAAAATGATAGAAATGCCAGCTTACCTTAGAAGTGGTCTTAATAGTAATTATTAGGAATAACTACTAAATCTGGAAAATATGCTGCTTTTTCCAGGTATTGGCATTATGTACACTGGATTAATTTTTCATGATTCTGCAAGATTTTTCATGATTCCTAGCATATTTTTAAAGCTACAGAGCATGAAGGCATTTTTATACACAGCTGCTTAAGCTTGTGGATATTGGAAGATCAGTCAATCACCTCTTAAATCAGTTAAATAAGTAGCCCTTGTGGATATTGACTAAAGTTGTACGGATGCTGATCCAAATAATCATACTTGTTTCAAAACAATTGGTTTAATATGTTTATATATATCATACATTTAATATTCTACATTTATCCTGGTCAAAAATATATAAGCAAAATGAATTGTCTGCGGCATGGAAAGAGATTTCTTGAAATGAAATTAAAGTGTATAATTCTTGTGTGTTTTAGGGAAATAGTGAGACCTAAGGATTGAAAAACCTTTCTTTCACTCTGGATTGGAATTTTTCACCATATAGCCATAGTGGTATTAGGGCTCAGCTCTGAGACATTGCATGGAATAGGATACATAGAATTTCATTCCCAGGAAGGGTTCATTTTTTGTCTTATGAAACACTGTACAATGTTCACCTTATTTTTCATGGTCATTATTTCCATTGTATAGAGGTTGCATATAGCATGGAAACTAGACTATTTAGCCCCATAGACCTACTTTGTGTTCTCTAGAAACCAATTTACTTGAAGCCACAATTGTTCTGCATTTTTGTTGTAGCTGTTGTTTGATGGGACTTCCTTCATTCTCTTCGGTTCAATTACAGTATTAGGTTGTTGGTGTCTTCGGTGAACGTTTCAGTATATCTCAACCTCTGAGGGTGCTCACATACAAAACTATAAAATAATTAGAAAATCTTCATATCTCTTGGAGACCAAGGCTGTATTATCTGAATTCTTTCAGTGATAGGGCCACATTAGTTAACATGGGGGTGGTATGTTATTCCATTCATAAACTTATTTCACTCATACCTGAATAGATTGATGATTCCCCTGGAGAACACTAATGTGTTGATAGCACCTGAATGAATCTTTTTTTTTTCTCTTTCAGTTGGTAGGGATCATGATCCAAATGGGGATTTTATTTGCTATCAGGCAGGGTAGGAAATAATGAAGCTCCCACTAGACTGAAATCTATCAAGAGGTGATGGAATCTGTAGAGAATATAGTAGGATTTTTATTTATTTGTTTATTTGCCATTTATCTGCCACACCAGACTATTTTTACTCACTCAAGGGACTGAGTTGAATCTTTGGATGGGAGAGGCTCTGTTTAGGAATTACCATCCTCTTGTTTGTCTGTGGTGTTACTGTTGACATGACTGCTGGGGAATAGATTTTACTTTTAGAATGATTTACCTAATATTAAAATGGTTTTTGATAAGAAAATAGAGATCATAAGATCCACACTATCCTTACTAGCTTGAGGACTAACTCTAGTTAAATATATTAAGATATTAATATGAGATTTGGAGATTGCATTCATATTTAGGGCCATTTATTTGGAGGGAGATTTATCCCATACATAATGATTCCTTTTTTCAGCTATCTTGAGAGGTTAATGGCATCTTTTTGTTTTTCTTCCCTATCTCCTGACTTTTGGACATTAATATTTAAATTTATGGATTATATTTAAATCGGCAGATATGAATGTTTTTTATCTTCTAGCAAACCACGTGAAAGGCCCGGTTACAAAGTGATTAGAGAGTGGCAAGATTGTCTGATGATCTTTTTTTGCAACATTTGCCATTCAGCACTCTAGCGGCAGATTCCAGTATATATGGAAAACAACATAGGGAGATGCATATATACCATATTAGAATCTAGATGAGAGAGAAGGAATACTAGGAATACATTTTCCTTCTGGGTTCCTGGATTTGTTCTCAGAGTTCTTGACCTGCTTCCTCCAGATCTGATCCAGCTAGTGTGAAGCCAGTAAACTGCTTTTATCCTGGCAACAGGCTGTAAGGAGGACCATAGCTACATGGGGCGTAGGGGAAGGGGAGGGATGTAGGCAAGGGGTGAGAGGTTATGCCTAAATAAACTCATTAATTTGATGGTGAAAATAGGCAGGTCAGTCTAAAATTGTTTCATTTGGTAATGCTATTAATTTTTGTTAATTCAGGAAATCAAAGTGATCACTTAGTATTGGTACCAGATATAGTAAGCATGCATGTGTACATGTATAGATATCCTGACTCCCTTTGCTGGTATTTTGAGAGCACTCACATACTGTAAAATGGTTCCTGAGAATTAAAGCTCTGTCTTAGGAAAAAACTCACCTTTCCCTTCAGAGCAAGAGAGTCACATTTTTAGAAGATTACCTTGTGGTCACTTATATTTCATAGGGGATAATCCCCCCCTTTAATCTAATGCAGAATGTTAATGTGGTAGTGTATTAAAACTACGACAGAATTAAGCAACCAATCAAAGCCCTGGGAGTGCGTGTCACTAACACAGCTGAGTGGTGTGATTATGTTGGTTATTGCTGGTGTGCAATTCTTAGAGGAATGGAAAAATCATAAAATCTGTGCAACATAATTAGAACTCCTTACTGCCATCATATGCTCCTTGCTGATTTAGCTGCTGCTGCTGCTCACCCAGAGAAAAGGTGTCATTTCACTACTAGAATCCACATACTTCCCAGGCTGCAAGGCAGTGTGAGAAACTGGGGAAAGAAAGGGTTAGATTAGACAGATAAGGGGGAAGCAACTTACAGAATTTTAAGGTGTGAATCATCTTGTGACACCAGACTATTTTTACTCACTCAAGGGACTGAGTTGAATCTTTAATGGGAGAGGCTCTGTTTAGGAATTACCATCCTCTTTTTTGTTTGTCTGTGGTAGCACTGTTGGAAATCAGTCTAGCATGAAATAAATACTGCCATCATTGTTAAAATAAGCTGAAGATTACATGCTGGAAACATGTTTTCATTTCAGTTGTGAAAAGCTGTTGTTGTGTTACAAGCTTTGTAAGAGAGATTAGAAAGTCACTCAACTTTTAAAAATTTTACTGCACCCCTGCAAGGATTTGGAAAGGAAATTGAAATAGAAGGTTCTAGTACAAGTTCTGACCAAATATAAACTTGTTCAAAATAAAGTATTCGAAGGTCTCATTTCGAGTTTTCTGTTTCAATCTTTTCCCTCAGTTATTAAACCTGTTTTTTTGTTTTTGTTTTTGTTTTTAACTGCAGAGGTGGACATTAAAATACTTGGCACCCCCAACTTCCCCATACCCCACTGCATTCCATTTACCTTTATTTCAGTGAAAGCCTAGATCAGGAAGGCTGCTGTATCCCAAGTTCACAGATTTCTCAGGGGGAGGTTTTTTGTATGATACAGGTAGATGTTTTCCCACTTTATAAATCAGGTCATGCCAGTGCAAACCCAGAAAGCTTCTACAATCACCTGCAACGTGAGTCTATTATATTGTTATTATGTTGGGTATTTTCTGCCTATTACTAAACAGCTGGGCTTTTAGAAACAGCTGGATGATTAGTTGTGTATTTTACATTTTTCACTCAGATGCTTTATTACTGTGTAGAAACATCCTCAGTGTAGAATGAGCTGGGAGTGTAATAGTGAAAATCTTGCTCTATGCAACTGTTGTTATTAGAATTTAATCAAGAAAATTAAGGGCAAACAGTTTTGACTATTGTTTGCTTTCCAAATATGTGGTTAGATACAGCGTACTCATTTCTACTCTTAGGCACAACAGTTGATTTACCAACTTTTAAAACGCCTCTTGGGATATTCCTTAGGCTACTGAGCTATGCGTTGGCTGTTACATTTATTTGCTTAAGGGGAAATGTCTACACACGCTGAGACATCACCTGAGTTTTCCATTCACTGCTGGCAAGAGGAGCTGACAGAGCAGGCCGACTCCAGTCCTCTCACTCACCAGATCTATTTTTAGGTTGGTCCCTTTGTGACTAGCTTCAACTCTGACTAGAGGGGTTGAGATTTAAAGACAGTGCAATCTTTTATTGTGACGTTTTGCATGTTTATAGAACTGTTTGATATTGTGAAGGGGACAAATTCAATTCAGGTGCTGTTCATTGGTTCCTCACCCAGGGCTAAAATTAGAATAAAAAGGGGGCACAGACTTCTTTTCCTTCACCAGTTATTTTTTCAGCAGATGTTTGTTAAGCTCATGCTGGATGACTGGGCTGTGCCCATGTTCCCAATCTCTAAATGTACTAACACTTCAGAGAATCGTAGTCCTTGTAGAAGGATTTTTGAGTTACGATAAGATTCATTTTTCTAAAAGCAGGATTCTTATTTATTATTACGAGTACTTCCCCCACCCCCACTGCCGAATCTGTATGTGTGACTGGGTCTAGTTTCTCCTCAGAGAGTGAATTCTCAGACTATCATGCTTTGATAATAATTTTTATAAATTATATCTTATGCTCAGTAATATGCTTCATTTTCTATAATAGCTTCTGTATAAACTGCATAGTAAATGGGACTGAATTCAACTTGCCAATTTTTTATGATTCTTGCATGAGCAGTAACAAATCAGTGCTTTCAAATAGTAGAGGTGATTGTACAGAGTATCTACTTTTTTTAATTCCCAGAATTTATATTTCTTCTATTTAACAGCATATGATTGAATTATAACAAAAAGGAAGAGAGAGTGGATTTGACTGAAATAAGAAACATCTATGAAACAGTAAATAAAAATCATATTTTTTATTCTAAGGTAGGTCTTTTTCTAGGACCATGGTTCTTCTGCCTCTACCCCCACCCCCACCTCCAATTTTTTTTTTATGTTTTTTTAACCCACCTGTATTTTTCTCCTTGGGAAAGGTATGTGCACCATTGACAGTGCCTTTGAAAGTTTTGACTTGAATAAAGACCTGAGTTTCTTTTTTGGACAAGTGTGAAAAGGATTTTTTTTTTAGGGGGGTGGTGCACATTTCCAACTAGGCAAGCCAAATGAAATTGCATCAGTTACATGGTTAAGTACAGGCAACTGAGGCAGACTTTTGGGATTTTCCTTAGGTGTCTCCATCTACACTGATCAGATCCTATAGGTGTTCGCTCAGGTTTCCATTTACTTTGAAGATGATGTCTGATCTCTTTCTCTTGGATTTCAGGTTTTCATGTTTGAAATGCAGTTGCAATAACATTTTCAGCGTCTCTAACTAGTTTTAACTTCTTAAGAGCAATTCAGACTTTTCTTACGAATTCTATCTTAAGAACTATCTTGTTTGTTTTCTGAGTGTTTGGGAATATACATTGGAGACACTGGCTTTTAGTCTTCATTCAAGCCAAACAACCATTATCTTTAATTGAAGCTGCTTCTGCTTGAAACCAAAACAGTTGGTCGAGTCAGTGAAGGGAAAGAAAGAAAGGAAGGAAGAAAGAAAGAAAGAAAGAAGCCAAGGCACTGTGAAGCCATAGATTCAGTTCTGCTTCAGTAAAGCCATTAGTCTCAGATGCATCCTGGATTCTCTTTAAACTGGATTTTTCAATTGCTAACTATTCTGTCAGGGAAATACCTTTAATTGTAAAATCATTGTATTGTGGGGTTTTTATTCCTGCTTTACCAAACTGCAACTATCCTTGTGCCTTAGATATTTGTGATTTCTTAAAACTAAGATTTTTTTTCCTTCATAATTTTTCATGAAAGTATTTGCAAACTGAAAGTGTATATTTTAGCTTAAATTAGCAGACTCATATGTGAAGATTTTTGGTCAAATATTTGAAAATTTGGGGCAAATAGTTCTAATTGCTCATTAGTTTAGTATAAAGGAGGAACTGACTTAAATATATACATGCATGTTTTTACACATTGGAAATTGGAAATGGAAGGACATATATTTTTCTACAATTTCTGTAAAAGACTGAAGGTAATGGATGTCAAAACCTTCCGTGTGGTTCATTTACAAGTCTTTTAATGGAAGCCAAGTGCATTTAAAATATATCATACTTTTTATATACCTAATCAGAGATATAATTGAGAAATGTGATATTATATTAAGTAGATTATATTTCTGAGATTTTAAATAAATTCATGTCGTATAACATCACCTCTATTTAGGGCGTATTTAAAACGAACAAACAAACAAACGTACTAAATAACCTAACAGGTTATGTGTGAATGTTCTTAGAATAGAGTTTGACAGTTTGGAGCCCTGTTGCCCTAGAAAAGCAGTATGTGTTAAGAAGAGAAGATCTCTTTATGTACACATTTGAATATGACTGTGTTACCCTATCTTTAACTTTTATTTTGGATCTTGATCTTACAGTTTGGTTCTAGGTTTTACTTTTTCTGGTATCAGATGGACGGCTTCTATGCCACTAAATAATCAGTAATTATTTATTTCCATTAAAATAAAACTTTACACTAAAAATAGGAGACTAATAATTTGTATTGATTGACTCCTAGGGAATTAGCACATAAATTAGATATTCCTTTTTATATTAGTCATGCAAACCAATTTCTTAGTAATCTTTTTCTACCTTTTAAAAATTTCAAACTCACATGAATTCACTAAGTATTTATTGCAGCCTTGTCATGGTATTTACCTAAACCTGACCATTTGGCATAAAGAGTAAACCTCTTGGTCTCCGTAGAATAGTATTAAAAGCATTTTGTAATAAACTCTCATCAGAAAGACAGTTCTGTAGCAGATACTCAAGGACAGTTTGATAGGCAGCAACAGGGTATTTAATTGAAAGTGTGAATGGACAACTTAAATGATTCAATTTCATTAAAAAAAAAAAAAGTTCAGGTACTTAACAAGTTGAATGTTGCCATAGCTCCAATAACTTAAATCACATTAGTTGCCAAATGTTAATTATTAGTGAATGGACAAATGAAAAATTGGGGAGGTGAGGTGTTGAGGTACAGGAGTGTTTTGCCATTTAATAAAATAATATTTAATTTTTATTTTGACACTGTTATTACCCCTAATTAGCAAGTCATTGGTTTTGGTTTTCTTAATTAACAGATAAGAGCAAGAAGTTCAGTCAGATTCATCAAGAAGAAGCAAAATTCGCCTGTGTGTGTGTGTGCTGGTGGCTATAACACAAATCTATTGTCTTATAATTTCTATCACTGCCATGCTAATATCATCATATTTTGATGATTTGTTAATTTCCAGTTAAGCCTAGGTGGTGAAGTCCGCTTGTGTGTTTTGCAGTAAGTAAGCTACTGTTAGCAGATGAGATGTGGTCATAGAATCTGCCACTGTCTATTGCTGCTAGAACCACGAATGTATTTGTGCTGAAAGCTTGTTTCATATATATATATAAAATTAAATCCTCCTCTGAGAATCTAAGAAATAATTTTTTATATATATGTATATATATGTATATATACATATATATAATTTAATTTTATATAAGGACATTTTCATTTTTGTTGTTTTTATTTATTTGATAGAGATCACAAGTAGGCAGAGAGGCAGGCAGAGAGAGAGGGGGAAGCAGGCTCCCTGCCGAGCAGAGAGCCTGATGCGGGGCTCAATCTCAGGACCTTGGGATCATGACCTGAGCAGGGCTTTAACTCACTGAGCCACCCAGGTGCCCCAAGGACATTTTCATTTTTTAGGAGAGTGTTTCCAATCGGCTTTGAAATAGGGACCACATGGCGACAGCGTTTGGGAGAAGCAGTAGTATGTTTTTCTAGTTTTGGCCACTTGGGCTGTTTGTGCATACCTAAATCAAGATATGCGTGCTTTTTCTTGATGGGATAAAGTGGCTAATATACGCTTTGCATATGTGTGAAGTGTTTTCAAAGAGATTCCTACACAGCTAACAGAAGGGTCTTCATTTGTATTCATGCTGGTGGAAGACAGCTTTGTACTTAGCCCGTTTTTGCTACATAATGACATCTGAAACTCAGGGTGGTGTGATGTGCTCCATGAATTTCAGCGGTTCCTAAGAGGGTCTGGAAGCATTTGAATTGTGCCTTTATATTGGTGGGGCTGACCAAATGCTCTGCTCATGGCTTTTGAGGATGCTGTGTGTGTGCTTTTGTGTATTTTTTTAAAAGCACTATTAATGAGTATTTATCTCATGCTAATATTTCAGAGTGTGATAAAATGATCACATGTGACTCTGATGGCATGTGATCATAATGAAGAGAGTTGTAATTAAGGCCATTGGAGTTATTTAAAATTTTTTTTACTAAGATATTACTCTATTATGTTCTCAATATGTAAATAGAGAAAAGGGAGGGGGGAGGTGTTTTGTTATACTAGCTAATACTTTTATCACCTAAGCATTTTTATCCTACCTCATTATAATTATAACATATTTATAATTTGAGTTGTATTTTTCCTTGAACGTAATATCTCTACCTTTTTCTTAGTGTTGCTACATCGTTATTTATTTTTTACTTTTTTGTCTTGATTTTATGTCTGCACTATATTGTATCGAATCAATGCACATAGTTTTCCTGTTCATTCCAGTATGATGGATATTTTCTAAATTGCTTTTTTCCTCATTATAAATAAAACTTTGATGAATATTTTCATGAATATAATATTTTAAAGTATCTTTTTACTATTTTTTAAAGCTATTTTTCCCAGAGGAAGTTGTTTTTAAATAAAGGGATTTTAATTTTAAATGATATTGCATTCTTTTCCAGTAGAATGCAATATATTAATAATGAATCTAGCGGGGCAAGAAATAAATTTGGAAAATAATTCATTTGCTGTTCTCTGCCATGTAGCAAGCATTAATCATTTAAATATCAATAATGTAACAGCTATTTGTTGACCTCAGGTTTGTCTATTCATTCATATAGCAAGTTGTTTGAGATGATAAATGTTGCTTGAGCAGCTCCTGACAAAGTAGTTCACATTAGTTTTCTGCTCTCCTGTCGTGAGCGGACTCCTGGATCTTTTCTTTGGGCTCGCGGTGATCGGGATAATTCTTTCTCTCTCTGACTCTGTCTCCCCTGAAGTGCGCGCCTTCGGCTCTCCTCTCCCATAACTCTGCCGTCACAAGGGCTTCATTTGCCCGTAAGACAACACACTGTCCTGAACTACCTAATCTTTGTGTGGCTTGTGTATGGTCTTATGCTAATTTCATCACAGGATACTTAATAGCAGGACACGGTTTATTTCCATTTTCTCTGCTTTCTCTTCTTCATTCTCTCTTCTCATCCTTCAGTTTCCTTCTCTCTCTCTCCCTCTCTCTTTTGGATGGAATATCTAGCTTTTCACTGACATGATGTTTCAATGGTGAGGGGCAGATTACAAGTGAGAAAACTTCTCTGCTCACTTCTTTCTTCTCACCTATGTGAAATTGGAAGTTCCCTTAGAAGAGCTTAAAATGATTTAGGTCAAAGCCTACCAGCCCATCTTCTCATAAGAAAACTGAGCTACATGGACTGTTGAGTTATACATAAACCTATGGGAACAAATCTTACATTCTTGTGGCAGTTGTCTGGGGCAATAGGTTATTCCTAGGAATACTAGCTCTTGCTCTCTAAGAATAATCTCTCCTTACCTAACTTCCTGAATTCAATGCTTCAGTGAAAAGAGCCTGGGGGTGAGGGTGGGTGGGGAGAGTGTATAACCCTTTCATTTATTTATTTTTTCTTAGCAGCTAAAGACATATTTTTAGGGTTTTTTTTTTTTTTTTGTTTATTTTGTTTTGTTTTTTTTTTTTGTTTATTTTCAGGAAAGGATTTCTGGAATCTTGGAAAGACTTTGCTTTATTTTGAACTTTGAGCCCATAACTCTTTCCTGTTTTCTTATCTGCTTAACTTTGGGAATGCTAGTTTGGGGGAATTAATCCAATTATATTAGAGATGTTTCCAGATACTCTGGGAACCACCTCTTGTGTTAGGAAGAAATTAGAAACAAACAGGGTTTTTTTCTTCTCCTTTTAAAAATTTTAAACAATTTGTAATATCTTGTGGACAGTTTGCCAACTACATTTTTTCTAATTGTACCTTGCTTTTCAGAGAGAGAGAGAGAGAGAGAGAGTAGGGTGGGGTGGAGGCTAGAAGTCTTGGTAACTTAAATGGGGTGTTAAGGTTCAGCCATTTCAATAAAGAGGCAATAAAGCCAGGAGCCAAATCTCAGTTTCCAAAACAAATAAACAAACAATGAAATTAGAACATTTTAACTCGCTAAGTGAGACAGTGAAGTTATGAATAATGCTTCTGTTTTGAAAACTCATTGGTTGAGTTTGGGGCTGAGTTTTGTGAACTGGCATGGCATTATTGAAATGTATCCATACTGATTAGTAATCAGCATATTTTCTGGTGCTCAATAAGGGTCTCAAGGTCTTGGCCTCCTCACCTTAGATGTCTTCAGGATCCATGAATTAAAGCTAAACTTCTGGCACTTGAGGGGACCTCTAAAACTTAGTACCAGTGCTAGGGCTATGATTTACCTTAATTGTTCACGCTTTACCAGTTGCACGTGTATTTTATTTTATTTTATTTTATTTTATTTTTTTTAAGATTTTTTTTTATTTATCAGAGAGAGAGATGGGGAGAGAGCGAGCACAGGCAGACAGAATGGCAGGCAGAGGCAGAGGGAGAAGCAGGCTCCCTGCTGAGCAAGGAGCCCGATGTGGGACTCGATCCCAGGACGCTGGGATCATGACCTGAGCCGAAGGCAGCTGCTTAACCAACTGAGCCACCCAGGCGTCCCTGCACGTGTATTTTAAATATTTTTTCCAATATGTACCAGTCTTTGGGATATCCAGTATTTCTAGCATTTCTGGATTCTGTTTCTAATTAGTTTTGACACCAACTTTAGCTTCAGATCTTATACATCCATTTACTTTTTCTATATCTTAGTCTACTCATTTGCACCCTGTGTCTGATGAAGCCAGATTCCTAAGAATGGTGAATACATCCATGTCGGAATTTGATAAGTGCTTAAAAATTTTAATTATAAATTGACCTATATGTTAGCATGTACGTGGTTAGCATTTTCTAGGTATCAAACTACTCCAAAGCTTCGTGGCTTGAAACAATAGTTAACAACAGCAGGTGGCCAGATTTGGTCCGATAAAGAACCTACCCCAGAACAGATATTTCAGAGAATCATCTCTGTTCATGGAAAGAATGCATGAAAAAAAAGAATATTTTAGTTAGCCTTCTTATCAAACTTTCTTCTGCCTGGTGCACCTCAGGACATTGATGGACTCTGGATTATGTGTGTCTGCGAAGGTAGTAGTTTGTAAAAAGTGCTTCAATGTTATTTTTGTCTTCCTTAGGTTTTAAAAATATCCCTTCCTGAGAAAATTATAAGTTTAAAAGGATAAAGGATTGTTTGCTTCTTCCAATATTCTTTCCTAGTCTATTGGTCTGCATATAGTGTGATTGGCTAATCTATAGACTCCACGGGATAGACAGAGACAAGAATTTCACATTAAGCTTGATTATATCATTTTGTTTACTTGTGACTCAGTGCTTTTTAGCAGTTCTTTAAAACAATCTGAAAAAAAAAAAAATCTTTGCATTAATGTGAACTCTTTCTTTGTGCCATGAATTTTGAGCCAAGAACATTGTTTCCCATTGTGAATTTAAAGCTCATCTACTGTGAGATTTGATTAGAAAGTGCATGTCCAACTTTAGATCTTTTTATATGTGGCACATGTGAATTTCATTAAGAGTAGATCAGTTCTAGTCAGCTGTCAATGAAACATCTGGTATTGGAATGTGCTCAATTTACTATCTAGCAAGTGCATTATCAATCTTGTAACAAATTTTCAAGTGATTTCAGAGCATTCATATTGGCTAATTACTAACATCAATAATGGTTATATTAAACTTGGTATTTCTCTGGCTTTGTTTTTAGTAGAAGTCTTGCTGTCATTGCATAACAAAGCTGATTTTTTTTTCCCCTAATGTATCTGTAAGGAAATACTTTGAGAATTTCTATCCTCTTTCCCCACATTATGGTATAAAAATGTCTTTCCAGATGCATGTAATGGTCTTCTCTATCAGCAAATCATTAATATTTTGGGATTTTGGAAAGTATAATTAGTGGAGCAGATAAATCTGTTATTCAGGAAAATTATCATGGCTACCCATGTAATACAATAATAGTTGCTTAGCTCTCTCCCTTGCTGTGGTTGTGTAGACATGTACATGATTGTGTCTTTTCCCCTTTGGCTCCAAAGTCTTTGTTTCTATCCATAAGGGATTTTAAATGATTCCTTTGACATGTTTAGATTTCATACCTAAAAATTGTCTTTTCATTTCCAAATATTTATTAGATGGCAAAGACAGTGCTTTGGGTAATGTTAGGATTGTTTAAAGAATTTTTTTTTTTCTGTGGATACCTCCATCAGTTGTATTTCTTGCAGCTATCACTTCTTCATACATACAACATAATAGAGCTCTTGTAGTATTCTCTGGATGCATATAGATTAAATTTTGATTAATGATAATAAGTAGGGTTTTCTAAACACTTGTTAGCCAGGACATAGGCATATGTACTGCTTGATATGGGTGGCTTCATTGACTGTTCTATTTTCAAGGGTTTCTTGAGGAAGAGCACAAAAAATGTAAGTGTGTATTTAATGAAAGTAGTCAGGAGCAGTCAAAATTTACCTCCTACATTTACCTTGTTTTCTTTTAGAATATTTATTTAGCTTTTCATAAAGGAACACTTGGTATTTTTATAGTTCTCTTCTCATGTATTCTTCATTTAGTGTTGCAGTTGCTAATATTAAAAAAAAAGAAAAGTCATATAAAAACATCCAGGAAAAAGAGGTGACAAGGACCAGTATTGAAGGATCTGGAAGAATTTGCAATGTGGAATAGTTGTCAAAAAAATTGTACAGCCTTAGACTTATTTTCTGTATCCTTTGCCATGTTGATGGTACTTTGAGACGTCTATTCATATTACAGTAAAAGGTGAAAAATCACATTCCAAAAGCAAGAGGGGAGCAGGAAACTGTTTTCTTGAGCCAGTTTTGCCATAGTGACTTCATCTGCATGGGCTGTCCTATTCATGAGGTCTTCCATGCTTCAACCCTTTCCTTCTGATGGTGGAGACCATTGAATTTTGACCATCCCACTAACCAAGTGGTTGTGAAGTAGCTAAACTGATACTCAAAACTCTGAGGAGTGCAAATCCAACTCACTAATGCTGTTATGGTAAATGTAAAACCTTTGCTAATTTATCTTGGAAAATATGGCAAGATTGGATGCATACCCTATTTTTTTCTATTTACTACATTTTCTTTAAAATCATCTCTATTCAGTGGTAAGTTTTGTATGATAAACAGTATTCACTTAAAACATACAAGTCAGTGAATTTTGACAAATGTATACACCCATGAATCCACCATTACAATGAAGGTGCAGACATCTGATCCCTGATTCTAGCAACCAATTAAATCTGCATTTTGTCATGATAGACTAGTTTGGAATTTCTAGAATTTTATATAAATAGAACCATACACCATAGACTCTTTAGTTTCTGACTACTTACAATCAGAATAATGTTTTTGAGTCTTTCATTTCTTGGTAGGTATCCGTGGTTGGTTTCTTTTTATCACTGAGTACTGTTTCATTGTCTGGATATGCCACATTCTGTTTATCCATTCATCTGTTGGTATGCCTTTCAAGCTAAATTTCATTTTTTGTCATTTACTCTACTACTTTGTCATATACTTTCTCTGTATACCACAGGAAACCAATATATGATTAAAAGTTTATACAGGTTATGTATCTTTAAATAGAATTACTTAGTATTAAAAAATTCAGTTTTTAATGATTATTTCCCAAATGTAATTGCTTCTAGTCAAGAATGCACAGTCTTATTCTCCAGAGGTCACTTTTATCTCTGGGCCATTTTGTCACTTTGATGGCAGCAATGATGAGGATTTCTGTAGAAATACATGTTGACATACAAGTACACCAGCAGTTTGCTGACAGAGCACTTCCTTTTTCAAAGAAACAGTCCATGACATTTAGATGGATTTTAGTTATAAAAGTTGTTAAGTGAAGTGTAGAATTTTCTATGTTCCCCATTTGAAATTAAGCTCTTTGACACCTTTAGCAGTTCTCCTTTTCTTTTTCTCTCTTTCTTTTTTCCTTTTTGAGGTGACAATCATTTTAACCGGAAGTTGCATTCAGCTGGGGGGGGGGCTGCAGCCTCTCTTCTGAGGCAGATTCATGAAGAACAATTTTATCTCTGTCAAACTTAATGTAGCTACCGAAGTTAAGAGCCATGTGAGTTGAGGAGCCCTGTTCTTTTAAATCTTTCTTTTGGATCTTTCCTTTTAAATCTCTTTCAGAGGTAGCTTCTCAAATCTAATATTAATGTCCAAGTACATTCCCATTTTTAAGTTCTCTGGGGTCCTCTTCATGTCTCTCCTCTCCTCTCTCTGGCGTTGCTTCCTTCATTTCCCATCTGCATTTACATTTCTCTTTTTGCCCTTTCTCCCTCTAGCCACAAATATTCTCCAGGGAAGGACTGAGTGCCACGAAAGAAATTCTTTCAGCTCTGCTTTGACCATCTTGCCTATGAAATTTTCCTTTCCTAACACAGAAATCTCAATGATATTGCTGGAGCGAGTTCTGTATCCTATACCCTGGCAAAGCTCCTAGAACCAGTCCCAGTGGGATTTCTGTTTTAGAAGCTGCCTTAAGATCTTTGTAGCATCATTCCGTTTGCTTTCCTAAAAGAATTTCAGCCAAATGCTCTCCTCAAAATGTTTTGCCAAAGTACTTGACCACTTCATCAGTGTAAAGATTATGTATATAAAAGTACAAACATATGTGTGTATAATATACTTAAATATATATCTATGTGTGTATATACATATGTATATATACATTTTTTACATATGTACATTATTTACAACTACACATACACACATACACATATCTCTAAAGTAATCCCGTGGAGGTACCTTCCTCTTCTACCCTAGAAACATTTTCTTCCTCCTACTCCATAGTTTCTTTGACGGCACTGCCTGTATGGGGCTGGAATTCTACCTCACTCATTCTATCTCATGGTAAACTAATCACAGCATTCTTTAGTTTTGTCATGATGATACAACAATCAGGTTCTACTCTGCTTTGAAATGCAAGCTGGGAGCTTTATGAGCCAATTGGCTAATTGATGGGCAAGTGGAACAATGGAATAAGTAGAGAGAAGAGGTATTGATAGGCGGGGTTGAGTTGTCTTTGAGCATTAATAAAAGAAAATTGCCTTTTATTATTTTATTTGCAACCTATTAGCAGTGACTCTTCCAGTAGGGAAAGAATACATCAGACTAGGCTAGTGGACAGTTAATGGTGTTATAATATAGTTTAGTAAGTGTTAATGATCTTAAAATTTTAAAAATAGTACCAATAGCATATGTTATAAGTGTTCATTAACTCAGTCTTCAACCAATATTTAGTGAACCTATATTATATGCATAAGCCTGTGCTGTATCAACGGTATCGATGAAGCCTACTCATAGATGAGACTTCATTGTATATTCAGGTCAAAGTCTTTGGCATTAATTTATTAATTTATAATTCAAAAAACTCTTAGTGAGTACATGTACGTACTCATTTATGAGCCAACACAATCTGATGTTATGGAGATGCATACAAATCAATAAGACTCTTATTCTCACTCTCGAGGTTCCAGTCTTGTGAGAGAGGCAGATGTGGGAACAAATAATTATTGCTAAGAGGAACACGTACCCAGTGCCATGGGAATCTTAAATTTCTTGTTGACTTGGCATTTCTTTATGCCAAACCTTTATGCAAAACTTATGGGAGGAAGAAAACTAATTTTGTCAGCTAAACCCATTCCATCGATTTAGTAAGACTTATTTAGAGGAAAACACACAATTTTAATCTTCTAGTTATTTTTATCTTAAACTCTTGCAAATATATATTGAGAACTGCAGTTTTCATATTCTTTAATAGTGTTAATTTTATTTGGTAACTTACTTTTGAAATAATATTTCCTCTTGGAAAGAATGTAGAGAATGTAAAGAATGTAGAGAAATCCTGGAAGAAACGATTTAGAATCAGGTGAAAGAGGGTATTCTTGCAAAAAAGTATATATTTTCTTTGTATATGATTCTAAGATTGGATACTGGAGTTTACAACCGGGGTGTCTATCTTTGTTAATTTTCATGATTTCTTCATGTACCACTAACTTGTTATTTCATCAGCTGATTGTTGTTCATAGAGATACAGCATCTGTCCCTTGCAACAGTGAAATTTCACTTATGGCATTTTGCTCTTCTGGGTAATTGAATTAAATGAGAAAGCACCTAATCCATTGCTGTATTCTCTCTCTCTCACACACACACACACTCTCTCTCTCTCTCTCTCTCTCTCACACACACACACACACACACACACAGAAATGTAATATAATTATAAAATATATATTTTATAAAATATAAAATAAAATATAATATTATGGGTCCCAGTTAGGTAATGATAATATACTTCTTTTCATAGGAATTTTCAGGTAAGCTCAATTAAGCATTTATTTATTTATTTTTAAAATTTAAGCCCAATTTAATTAACATATAGTGTATTATTAGTTTCAGAAGTAGAATTTAGTGATTCATCAGTTGCTTACGACACCCATTGGTCATTCCCTCAAGTGCCCTCCTTAATGCCATCATCCAGTTTCCCCATCCCCCTTCCCCTCCAGTAACCCTCAGTTTGTTTCCTAGAGTTAAGATTCTCTTACTATTTTTCTCCCTCTCTGTTTTTGTCTTATTTTTCCTTCCCTTCCCCTATGTACATCTGTTTTGTTTCTTAAATTCTACATATGAGTGAAATCATATGACATTTCTCTTTCTCTGACTGACTTGTTTCACTTAGCATAATATCCTCTAGTTCCATCCACATCATTGCAAATAGCAAGATTTCATTCTTTTTGATGGCTGAGTAATATTCCATTATAGATCTATACTGCATCTTCTTTATCATTCATCTGCCTAAGGACATATCAGATCTTTCCAAATTTTGGCTATTGTGGACATTGCTGCTATAAACATTGGGGTGCAGGTGCCCCTTCATATCACTATGTTTGTAACCTTTGTTTAAATACCTAATAGTGCAATTGCTGGTTCATAGCGTAGCTCTATTTTTAACTTCTTGAGAAACCCCCATACTGTCTTCCAGAGTGGTGCACCAGTTGGCATTCCCACCAACAGTTTAAGGATTGTTCTTTCTCCACATCCTCGCCAACATCTATAGTTTCCTAACTTGTTAGTTTTAGCCTTTCTGACCTATGTGCGGTTGAATCTCATTGTAGTTTTGATTTGTATTTGCTGAGTGATGTTGAGTATTTTTTCATGTGTCTGTTGACCACCTGTATGTCTTCTTTGGAGAAATGTCTGTTCATGTTTTCTGACCATTTCTTAACTGGAATTTTTGGTTGTTTTGGGTGTTGAGTTTGATAAGTTCTTTATAGATTTTGGATATTATCCCTTTATCTGATAAGACATTTGCAAATATCTTCTCCCATTCCATAGGTAGGCAGTTATTTTTAATTTTCTGCTCTGTACTTTTAGGGGATGGAATTTGAAGAAGGTGTTTACTGAGTCTCTAATGGAAGAGAGGTTGTCTGGTATACTGTAGTGTCTGACTCGTCTCATGTGGAGTCTAATGAGAGGGCTGACCTCATATTTCATGATTATAGCATGAGTATTCTCTCTGAATTAAATCAGAAAAAAATGAGCTCAGTTCTTCTTTCTGAAGAATATTATCTAGTACTTACTTATCTTGCCTTCCTATTCCATGGTTCCCCAGCTGCAGTTATCAGATGCTGTCTTGTGGAGCAGGTGAGAATGCAGTGATATATAAACAGTGACATCAGAGCATGCCACAATACAGATAACACATATAACATGACAAAAATGGCACCTACTGTGTAATAAATGCTCACTTCTTATTTATTATTATGATTATTCTCATTACTTCACTTTATTTTTACATGGATGTCTCATGACTATGTCAGATTAAATAGTGTGTTTGACCACCATTCCCCATAATCATTAGCAACACTAAATTTTCACCTTTGAATATATCTAGCTGAAACACATAAGCAAGATAACAATATATCTCCATATTTTTGTGGCCTATCTGATGATGTATTCAGGTCTGTGTTAGTTTCCTATTGCTGCTTTAAAAAAATCACTACCTTCTGAGTGGCTTGAAACAACACAAATTTATTATCCTATAGTTGTGGAGATCAGAGGTCTTTGATCAGAGAACAAGATCTCTCCAGAGTTGCATTCCTTCTGGAGGCTCTTGTGTAGACTGTTTCCCTGCTTTTTTTTCGTTTTTTAGGGACTGCCACATTCCTAGGCACCTGAACCTCTTCCATCTTCAAAGTCAATAGTCGCATCATTCCAACCTCCACTTCACATTTCCTTCTCTGACTCTGACCCTTCTGCCTCTTTTCTATAAAGATCCTCGTAATTGCTTTGGGCCCATGGGGATAAACCATGATAATCTCCCTCTCTCAAGATCTTTAACAAAATCACATCTACAAATTCCACTTCACAAGTCCTAGGAATCAGGATGTGAATATATTTGAGGTCCATTATTGTGCCTGTAAGAAGGTCCAGTGGAAGCCATGGCCTTTACTTGTTGGGTAGAATCACAGAACTTTGGATCTGAAAAGTACATTAGATCACTCCTTTTAGAGGTGAGGAAAATAAAATATAGCAGAGAGATTTATACTACCTGTAACTAAACTCCAGGTCCTCTACTGCTAATCAGATGACCTTTTCACTGTTTTCATGCAGCATTTCTTAAAACTGTGTCCACTGGCCAAATGATTAGTGGTTGAGAGACCACATTTCAAAATTCCCAGTAGTAGTTTTAAACTGAATTTGAGGCCACTTTGAAATCTGAAGGCAGTCTAGCCTCTTGGACTTCATTTGTGGACACACTTACAAAAGAGCTGGATACTTTGAAATTAGCTCTGTAACATTTTTTTTTTTTAAGGGAAAGATACCTTAAGGCTTTCCCAAGAAGCTTATGAAATGTCTAATTGTGGTTCCAGTTGAAATTGTGCAGCATAGAATTTTTAGAGGGAAAGAATATGATTCTTGTGATACTTCTCATTTAGGCCACAATTAAGACATTTCTATACTAAAATGGCAAACATTTGGTTTTTATGAACAGAGGGCATGATGAGAGCTGGGCCGTTGCTTGTTTTGGTAGACTGTTTAATGGGCTATTGAGAAAACTCGTGGTGCCATCTAATTTCCCATGTTGCATCTGTGTAATGTACCAGGATGCTATAGTGAATTAGAACAGTGTGTTCTTAGGTACAATGTATATAGTTTTTATGGAGCTTACCCAAGGATAAATTAGAAACTGACTTGATGTCTCTATTTCCTTTTCCTTTTCCTTTTTTAAAATTTTAAAATTTTTTTTACTCTTTTTACAGTTTGAATTTTTTTTACAGTCTATAGAGAATACACTTGGTCATTTTGATACAGTTTTAAAAATTTTCTGGGCTGCATTTCAGAAGATGACCTGAAATATAGACAATTGATCTTTTAATTTATAGTTACTAGATATGTCTGAATTATCTAACGCAACAAGCAAGGATTTATTGAGCATCTCTATGTCCAGAGAACAATGCTGGGGTATTAAGACAAATCGGCTACAACTTTTTTATAATGGGAAAGCCATCGACTTCAGATTCAACTTCAGTTTTTATTTCCTTTTCAGCCCTTAGTAAAAGTCAGACTGTGAGCAAATGCATAACCGCTTTAAACCTGTTACCTTTCCTCCAAAAGTAGGAAAATGAGACACATTTTGTGTTGTGTTGTAAGGATTAAATCGAGACAATGCCTGTGAAAATACCAAATGCAATGTCTTGTGTGGAGAAGGTGCTTTATAAATGTTAGTTTCCATTTTTAAAGAGCTCACAGTCTGCTAAGAAAAGTAACTATGAATAACTGTAGTAGAAGGCAAAGTCACAAGTGATAGGAGAGGGGTCCAGATGGGAAGCTGTTGATGTTCAAAGGTGAAATATGTGAGGGGGATCAGAGAGGGCTTCTTGGAACATTTTCATGACATTTAGCTGGCCCTTTAAAGAGGAAGGGGGATTTGGGCATGGAGGGAGATAGGCCCTGTGATCGGTGCTCCTGGCTCCTGAATGATCTCCCCACTGGCTTGCTTTCTGTGCCATAACCTGTGCGTTATCCAGTGCCAGGGTTTTTCGGTTAGCCTCTTGTAATCCAGCTTCTGGCTATGCTCATATATCATCAGGGATTAATATCCATTCCTGCAAACGGTACTCTGGTTGGATGCTTTTATACTTCTCAAAGTTATATGTAATTTAAATAGACTAACTTTGTTAATTTTTTAAAAGGCAAGTCATTTTTTTACCCCGTGAAATAACTTCTGGTAGTGAGATAGGTCCAATTAGAGTAATCTCATGCGGTTGGTTTGCAGAGATCTAGGCTCATTTTGGGGAAAGTCCTTGATGGGAATTATTCATGATCCATGGAATCAAGATTTTCTTTCAGAGAAAAAAGAAATGGTCAGATCTGTTTTTCTTTTAGGTGTGTGATGCTGGAAACCGTCTGTTTCCAGAGTTGGCCATACAGCTGGTTCCGTCTCTGTGATGCTGCATTATAGCCCCTCTTGAAAGCAGTTCAGCCTTCACTGGCCTCTGCAGCTCACTGAGGAACTGATTTAGAAAACCGACTCAGTATGCACAGGCTACTGAGCAGCTGTTTGGAGGTGCTGCCTTCTAACGGCTTAAACTTGAACTAGACTGAGAGTCCCCAAATGTAACATTTCCTCCTTATTTACCACCTAAATCATGCAATCTTTACCAAATTTGATTCAAGATATTTCCCACAGTCCTACTCTTGTTAATGTTAGAGTGACCACATTATCCGAATCCAAAGTTGGAATGTATTGTATGTCATAGGGTCCAATTTGGGGGCCTATCGTACCTAATGTATGTGTAAGTGTATAATATAATTATCTGTGCCTGTGTGGTTGTGTGTGCGCACACGCATTTAGCTCAAACCTGATTGGTTGCTGTGCCTTTATTACTATTAAATGGACCCTCTTCTTCTCTTTGGGCCTCAAAAAAAGTTTAATATCTTTAAATTGTAGCAGTGAAGTGTTGGTCTTAAGGTGGGCAAATCTGTGTACAGATACTAAGAGTTCTTAATTATTAATAGCTCTTAATGATGTAAGACGTTGTGTCTATGTTTGGGGGAATGTTCAGATAAGTGATTGTGTGGTTGTTTATTCCTGGCTCATAATAAACTGTGCTTGGGGGCTCGATTAATTTTGATTTGGGATCAAAACAGTTGTTTGTTGATGTGGCTTGGTTTCCCGTTGTTATCTGGACATCCTCCACCCTTAAAAAAAATCACAGTCTCTGAGATCTTGGTGATGAGGTCAGAGGGCAATATATGCCTCCCCAGGTAGGAGCCCGTGGCATCGTTTTGTTTCTGTCTTTGCATTCAGGATCCAACAAATAAGGATTTGTGGGGAAAGAAGTTTCTCTACCCTTGATCCTATGATCAGGTGTTGCTCATCTGAGTGGGACGGTTGGTGATGCATGGGTTACAGTGTATAGTGTCCCTGGCTGCCCCTCCCCACCCCACTACTCCCAACAATAGGCTGAAGTTTGCCTTAGACTGACTGTCCAGAAAATAAAAGTAAACCTTAACAAAAGATTGGGGCTTTGTGATATTTTAGATCCATTTGATGTATCTTTTGGAAGAGATCAGAAATTGAGAACGTGACAGGAATATATATATAGGTGGGTCCATATAACCAGGTATTTTTTCTCTTTCAAGATTTTACTTAAGTTCAAATTAACATATAGTATAGTACTGATTTCAGGAGTAGAACTGAGTGATTCATCCCTTACATATAAGACCCCGTGCTCATCACAATGAGTGACCTCCCTAGTGCCCATCATCCATTTAGGCCCCCCCCCACTTTCTCCAGCAGCCCTCAGTTTGTTTTCCAGAGTTCACTGTCTCTTATGGTTTATCTTTCTCTCGATTTTCATCTTACTTTAGTTTCCTTCCTTTCCCCTGTGTTCATCTGCTTTGTTTCTTAAATTCCACATTTGAGTGAAATCATACAATACTTGTCTTCCTCTGACTGGCTTATTTTGCTTGGTATAACACCCTCTAGCTCCATCCACATCATTGCAAATGGCAAGATTTCATTCTTTTTGATGGCTGAGTAATGTTCCATTGTGTGTATGTGTGTGTGTGTGTGTGTGTGTGTGTGTGTATAAAATATCTTCTTCAGCTGTTCATTGTGTAACCAGGTTTTGATATGTGTATAAATGGAAGGGTTGGGGGGAGTGTAAAAAGCTAGAATAGTTTTCTTCACCCCGCTGTCACCCTATTTTCTCACCCAGCTATTGTTTCACTGCATCTTAAGCTCTATCTGCTTTCTTTAAATATATGGATTTAGGTGGCACTAAAATGTTAGTCTGGTTGAGTGTTGGGTAGTGCTTATATTTGACTGATTTATTGATTACAGTTTTCAGGAAGCAGTGATGTTCATATTGTGAATCTACACCCATAAGTGTATACTTCTGTATGCTACCAATTGAGGACAGATTTGTGAATCATCTTGAGCAACATCACTCACTCTAAGAACTTCTATCTCTAAAGCATGGGGCTGATGCCTGGCTGGCTCTTTTGAAAGAACATGTGGTTCCATAACCTCAGAGTTGTGAGTTTGGGTACCACATTGAGTGTAGAAATTACTAAAAAAAGAAACTTAAAAAAACAAAGCATGGTGCTGAGAGCATCAAAAATCTTCTGTTGTCAAGCTTTTAGCTGTGCTGCTTTATTGACTCAAGTCTGTTTCTAACTTTAGAACTTGATCTATACTTTGCCTTTAGGCAAATATACAAATATACAGGTTTCTGTATACAAATATATGGGAACCTTAGAAATATAGTTTAATGTAGCCAAAATTCACTCTGAGGCAAGTTTTTGGAAGGTCCTAGCCCAGATTTCCATTTTCATTTACTTTTTTAAAAAAAATTGTTAAAAATTTATTTTCAGCGTAATAGTATTCATTGTTTTTGTACCACACCCAGTGCTCCATGCAATCTGTGCCCTCTCCAATACCCACCACCTGGTTCCCCCAACCTCCACCCTCCACCCCTTCAAAACCCTCAGATTGTTTTTCAGAGCCCATAGTCTCTCATGGTTCACCTCCCCTTCCAATTTCCCTCAACTCCCTTCTCTCTAACTCCCCATGTCCTCCATGCTATTTGTTATGCTCCACAAAGAAGTGAAACTGTATGATAATTGACTCTCTCTGCTTTTTCAGTTTTTATCAGATATACCAAAAGTTCCTCACTCTACCTCAGTGTTTGCATAATATAAGGTGAAATAGTAGGAAGCCTACATATGCTGCATATTTTTGTGGGCTGGAGGAAATGATAGTCTATGGCAGTTTTCCCAGAGCACCTCATAAGTAATTAATAGTTATTAATGAAAAAAGATGAGGTCATTTTTGAAAGATTGAGTTAAGTAAAACTACGATGGCATTTCTCAGAGCCTGCAATATGCTAATGTTTCAAGTGAAATTTCTTTAAGATTTATTTATTCATTTAGAGAGAGGGAGACAGAGTGAGCAAGTGGGGAGAGGGGCAGAGGAAGAGGGAGAATCCTGAAGCAGACTCCTTTCTGAGTGCACAGCCAGTATGGAGCTGGATACTAGGTCCCCGAGATCATGACCTGAGCCAAAATCAAGAGTCAATAACTTAACCTACTGAGTCACCCAGTTGCCCTGCATAGTGAATTTCTATGGACTTCCTGATTATTTTTAAAACAAACTTTCTTCCTCTACCCCTTTTTTTTTGCAAATCATCTCATTGATTTCTTGTTTCACAGAACAGAATTTGGTCAATACAGTTTATAGAAACCTGCAAAAGAATTTTTGACAATTTTTATTAAAATTCCATAATGTATCTCTTAAAGCTGGATTTTGAAGAGTCTAGATAAGTGCTTCTAAACCTTTAATGTATTTGCAAATTTGCTGGTAGTCTGTTCATATCCAGAATTTGATTCAGTTGGTCTCAGTGGGGGCAGTGATTTTGCATTTCTAACAAGCTCCCAGGTGACATTGATGCAACATGCTTTGCACTCCCAGGTGAAAAATGCTTAAATAGTTTCTGCTGCCTGGAATTTGGCAGGGAACCGGTTAGAGAGGCCTTTCCTTACCGGACAGAGAGTTGAAGCTGAGTAAGTAGTTATTCTGTTTATTTTTCTTTATAATTTTACCTGGCTAGGAGGGGTACACACACACACACACACACACACACACACACTCACTCATTAATTGAGAGTAGAATAGCAAGTAGCTATCTGTATTCACACTTGTTGTGTGTGTCTGAAGTATTCCATGGCTTTTCGAGAAGTCCCTAGTGGGAGAGCTTGAGTCTCTGTTCCATAAATAATAACTTTGAATGTTAAATACATATCCAGAATCCTTAGTTAGACGTATTCGTTTAACTCCTTACACATCTCAACATTCATGCACCCAGCCTTGGCCAAAGACTTGGCAGACTCCCTGTCAAAGTTTACCAGAAAAGGTTTATAATTATTTAATCTAAGGCTAAAATAACAAGATAAGGTTTGTCCTTGGGTTACCACTGCCATTTATTTGTGCTTCGATGTCCGAAGCGTTATCTGTAGAGAGGTTTCCAAGGCTATGGTTTGAGCCTGATGGGAAAAAGCGACAGAAATGGTTAGTGCTCTCTGTGCTGGACGCGAGAAAGGAAATACCCTCACAGAAGCTGGGCTGCTTATTTGTCATCCCTGATAAAACAGGAGGTTAAGCTGTCACCATGTTGTCAGCAGATGGTCTTTGCACCCTGTGCTTTGGTTCGCATCCATTGTCAAATACTTAAATATTGGCTAAATTGATTATAAAAATAATTTGCTTTGAATGCCACTTAATTTTTTTAATACTAGAATTGCTTTTGAAGCTTGTACTCAGAGTAACTGGCCAAGATTCCAGTGAAATATCCGGATTGTGCTAAAAATAAGTGTGATGTTATTCCTTTAAGCCCCTTCTCAGTGCTTGGACTGATGTCTCCTCAGATTCCTTGCTAACGAATTCTTCCTACTAGAGATTTATTTATAATTCAAAACTTCTATTTGTAAACAATTGATGGAGTTATGAAAAGTCTTTTCAGTAGGTTAAACATTTTCTGCAATTGCTTTTACACTTTGTTACAAAGTTAAGCTTTAGTCTAATCCTTAGTCCAACCAAAAATTTTAAATTGAGTCTGAATCATGATTTTATCATATTCCTTATAATTATATGTAGTATATAATTATATATCATATTTTTATTATATGTAATAAAGCATTAATATTAACAATTAGGATCTTTCTTTTATGTATTATATTGGTTTGTTGAAACAGAAAAGATTCAACAAAATATGGATGCCAGTGGGGCAGAGGGAACAGATTAAAATTATCCAGTGATTTACTCAAGTATAAACCAGAATTTTTTTTAAGAGAGATATAAAATATCCCGGGCATTTGTGGATATTCTTGTGTATATGTTCTTGTGTTGTTGGTGGTGTATATTGTTTGGCTTTTGTTTTCTTGTTCCCTATATAAGACCAAATAAGACCTTTTCTGACTTGGTATAGAAAGTCAGGAGAGAGCTGGCTGAGCTAACCTCCATTTCTAAGTTGTATATATAATCTGTTGGGCTACTCTTGTGTCCACCTCTTCGTAAATTTAGATGGCTGGCTTTGACTGCTATAACAAGGTATGTATCATAGCTATGTAATATAAGAATGCTAAATTTATCATAGCTGTACTACTGTAAATTCAGCGGTCGTTGCTGTATAATTACAATACTGCATTTGAAGAAAATAAAACAAATTCAAATACGTATACAGAATATTGTTTTCTCATTTGTGTATCAGGAAAGATGAAAATTCAGATTATTAGGCATAAATATTGGAGCCATTTGTGTCAGAGCTACTTGTAATCTTATGCTTACATTCTTATGTTTGTGTATTTGCTTTCATGAAGCTTTATATAAATCACATTGTCTAATGCATGGGGGAGAAGAGCTCAGAGCATGATGCATAATCCTCTTTGAGAGCAGGGACCATGTCTTCTATTTCTGTCCTTGTGCACCCTGCATTGGGCTCTCTGCAAAGCAAGTATATTGACTGAGGAATCCCCAAATCATGTATATTTGTCTTTGGACTATAAGCAGACATACAATCAGACAAAGGCAATAAGCAGAGTCTGAAACATGAAACAATTTAAGGAAAAATGGCAACCAAAAGTTAGTTTTGGTGGGAGAGGAGCCAAGAAAGAATGAAAAGTGTCAATTTAGTCAACACACATGCTAAATCAATTATTGTAATAAAATGTTACTGGAATTTGTTCAGAATTTTACATCTTACTTTTAAAAAATAAATACAGTTACATTCTTTTTTAGTTTGTCAGATACGGCTACACAATTTCTTCGAGTATGTTTTTCCTGTTTTGTGAGTCACTCTTCTGGGCTCAGCTTTACTGTTTCGTAGGCAGCCTGAGAATTAGGGTTGAAACAAACGGATTATCCACTCGTAGAATCAGCCTTCAGTTATCAGAAGTCATTACCACTTGTGAACAGACTGGGAGTTTTTAGCTTTAAAGAGAAATCAAAGGGAGTTTGAGTTTTAAGTATCCTTATGTAATACTTTATATAAAGAGGAAATATTTCACGCTGTAACCTGATGCTAGGCAATTTATTATGCATATATAATTGGTGCCTATGGTCAGCCCATGATATCATTGTCTTCTGTTTGTTCCAAGAGAATGATGGGAAAATAACATTAGAATGTGGAACTTTAGCCATGAACCTTAATTGAGTTTGCTTAAGTGCTACTTAAAAAAATTTTGCAGGAGATTTGAAACAGTGCCACAGCACTAATTGAAACATTAAACTCGCTTGTTTAAATATCTTTTTCCAAGGTCAAAGAAAGGCTTTACCAAGTTAAAAGATGCTACTATTCACAAGGGAAGACTCAGTATTTTATTCTCTCTACAAAATAAAGGCAATGGATATTGTGATTATGTGATGTAAGATTAGTCCTGGAAATTTATGGTTGACCTAAATTCATCTAGTGTAGACTTTTCTTCTTGGTTAGCCACCAAACCCCATTTTGTGAAGGAAAAGTCAGTGTACTGGGAGATTTCCTTAATCTGCTCCACGTCAGGGAGTGGATTCATGTTTGTAAAAAATCAGTTCTAAATCCTGTGCTTGCATGAAGCTGTCCCTCAAGGCAATAGTGTGTGGTTATCAACTTACTAAAAATAGTTTACATATATTAGTCTTTATTATATGCCAGAGAATGTAAAGCACTTTATATGCATTGTGTCATTTTATTCTCAGAACAACATAATGAAATATATTATTATCTGCATTTTCTTAAAGAGAGTACAAAATGAGGTTCAGAACTTGTCCGAGGCCATTTGATGGGAAGTGGTTGAAATGGGATGTGACCCCAGTTGGTCTGCCTCCAGGGTCCTTGCTTCTAACCAATATGTTAATATAGTTAATATGTTAATACTGTTATACAATATGTTAATACTTCCTCCAATAATATTTAGAACCAGCCAAAAATATATATGTTTTTAACAGAACCAAAAATCTTCATTTAAGCTGTGGTGGGATACATTTCTTTCATGAGGTGATTCATTTCTTTCATGAGTGGCATAAAACACAAAACGTGGCATCTGTGAATAGATTCAGCAATTTTTAAAATGCTTTTAGTCCTATAAGTCTACAAATTAGTAAAAACAGTTTTGTTGCAACTATTTTTCTTTTCCTTAGGACCTATTTCAAAACACTTTTCAGATAGAAAAGCAAATTCAGTTCAAAATTCAATTTCTAACCCAAATTGTCTTTTCAAAGCAATACCTAATTTTCTCTTTAAATGAGCTTATGGAATATATATTCAAAAGGGGCAGAAAATATCTTTTGAAAACTGTTCATGTATTCTCCTAAAAAGAAATCAGAAAACCAATGACAGTCTCAGTGAGATCTGTGGTTTTCCTCCCTTTTCTTCTTCCTGTATAAGCAGAGTGCTTTGGTGGGAAAAGGGGGCTTAATTAATTTGAGAAAACATGCTACATCACATTTACTGAGATGCTATCATAAGTAATTAAAACAAAATTGCTCTTGTCAAAATAAATGAATAAAATTGATGAGGCATTTTCTTTTATTTTGCAGATTTGTTCCACTTTATCACTAATTCATAAAATCCACAAAGGGTGAATTAGTTAAATTCTGCTGTTGTTGCACTGTTATGAAAGGAAACTAAAAATCAGAAGCCTATGCCAGGCCAAATGAATAGGCTAAGAGCTCATTTCTGTAAGTGTTCTAGATGAAAACGTATAAGGTCATGTACGATCTGAGGTCAAGGCAAAAATCATCATTAAAGTTCAGTATTTGTATGTAAATACTAGAATGATTTTCAACATAAGGGGCATTCAGAAAGTATTGAAAACAATACTTCTTTAATTGGAAAAAAATTGACTACCATCTCATGATACAAACCATAGAAGTAAAGCTGATAGATGTAAAGCTTGACCACATGTTCTAAGAGGTATTAGGGTGCTAGTGTGAGTGTTAAGTAAAAGGATATCCTACTGCGTATGACATAACATATTTGCATGTATCAAAACAGGGCTGAGGTTAAGAATGTTTTAGTAACATGGAACTGATTTCTCCAAAATGAGGTCGATGTCCCTGATTCTGTAAGGAAAAGAAAGTAATACTGGGGTAGGTCCTACTGTAGCTAGTATTTCTTTTTTTTTCTTTTTTTTTTTTTTTCCTTTTTGAAGATTTTATTTATTTGAAAGAGAGAAAGAGAGAATGAGAGAGAGAGCATGAGAGGACAGAGGTTAGTGGGAGAAGCAGACTCCCTGCCAAGCATCAGGGAGCCTGATGTGGGACTTGATCCCGAGACTCCAGGATCATGATTGGAGCCAAAGGCAGTCGCTTAACCCACTGAACCACCCAGGTTCCCTGACGTTACTCTCTCTTTTTTTTTTTTTTTTATTTTTTATAAACATATATTTTTATCCCCAGGGGTACAGGTGTAGCTAGTATTTCTAATTTAAAGCAAGCAAGAGCTGAAGTCCTCTGTTTATTAAGTACCTATTATTTTGAAGTTTTAGGTGGTATGGCAATACAAAAATATCCCCGGACCTGCTTTTCTGGTATATGAGATAAGCTCTTTAAATAATTACAATAGGATATAAAGCAGTATTTGTTGAAAGACATTCACATAAGATTTCTGTGATCAGAGTTCTTTTAAAAGATGGGTTTGAGACTTGTCTTTCAAGAGTGACACCAACCTTCCAAGCTTCCTTTGAATACAGAAACTCATACATCACCCTTTAGGATTATTCATTTTGGGTATTAGTCATGGGAAATCTGGCATTTTGACCTGGGCTCTTCCTAGCCAATCCAGTATTTCAGAAACTGTGACCGACTGGTTGTCTATAAACTCTTTGTGTTTGAGCTTTTAATGTGAGCATTGGGAAGCACAATAAAACCAATCTGGTGAAAACCCCATATCCTGTACTCTGATGTTCAACTTAAGCATTCATTCAATCAAATTACACTTTTGAACACCCTGTTGGGTGGTGAGAACACTATTCAATGTTGGTAGTATGAAGTTGAAGAATCACGTTAGACCCAAGGAAGAGAAAGACACGTGAGTGAACATAGTTGACACGTGCTAACATAAAGGTATCCAATATCATGGAAGCAGTAAGGAGTGACTGTTCAATAAATATTCTTGGAAGATGGCACATGTGATTTGAGGTTTGATGGGTAGGTAGTTCACTAAGCAATGGAGAAGGCAAAGGGGGTTCAGATAAAGGGAATAATCCATAAAAAGGCATGAGGAAGACGGCATGGTCAGGGAAAATTGTGAAGTGCCTGCATTATAGGGCAGGTGAAGGTGAATAATAGAAATTCATTGAGTCTTTTGGATATAGCTCTATTCAATCTCATCTCTGCTTTCCTTTCTAGCTCACTACCATCATCTTAGTTCAGACCTTCACATGGAAAGCTGACATTATAGAAAAGAATGTGAAGGTTATTTACCCCCAAAGTTACACCATCTCAATGAGTACAGACTGCCCTAACATTCCTAAGCACAGTTAAATTGATTAAGTTTGGATCTCTTTTCTTTTCCACTAGTGCCTGGTATGGAGTCTGGTTTGATAACTTGTTCTGGTTAAATGACTGAATATGAAATGTTGAAGAGTAGATAAAAATAAAACAAAATACTGGATAAAGATTCAAACTTCACATTTAACCTAGTGAGCTCAGCAGTGGTTTCTTGGAATATTGTGTTGAGATGGCATTTTGGAGCTACATACAGAATCAGTGGGAGAGTGTAGTGGTTAGTTGTCACATAGCACATTTGCTGAGAGATGAAATGATTATTCTGAGTCCAATAACTTGGAACAAAGAGCAGCTGGAAGGGGCTGCCTCCCCAGGGACCGCCAAGAACTGCAGACAACAAGTGCCTGGTGGGCTCTTGGTTTTATTATCGTAGGATGTACAGTATGCAGAAGCAAGGAAAAAGTAAGCAATCACGTGAGGGGCTGCGTACATGACTATCAGCCAGAGTCCTAGTGAGGGATTAATTAGGGGGCTGCAGGAGATCGTTGGCTTTTGCTGCACACGTACGGTTTTGCCATATATGCGTGTTGCTGTTCTTACTGTTTCTTTTACCTGCTGAGGTCTTGCTCTCAATTATAAAACTCTTCCAGGGACAAGGAAGGAGAGAAGGATGACATTGCTCTTTTCAACACTTCCTGTCCCCACCTTGCTCCCCACCAGTCTCTAACAGTTTTATGATTCTATGACTTTGTGCCATAGATATGCCGGAAAAAGAATGACAGTGGCTTGTGATTACCTATAAATTTAAGGCATAAAATATCTACTATAGCAGTGAAGGTTTTCTAATTCCTGACCCCTTTATACCTTTTCAGTCTCTTCTGTCTGTTTATATCTCAAAATAGGTATATTTTGGTAGCCATCTTCAGTCATCTGAACTGATCATTAACTTGTATCTCCTATAACCTTTATGGCCTGTATTATCATTATGGGATACAGTTGGATTACCTTCTTCATGTTTATTGTATATTTATTTGCCCTACCCCAACCCATTCCTCACTGAAGTCCCTTGGGATTTTGAAATTCATGTCATATACATATTATATCTTAAATGATCACTGAACATAGTACCTAACACATAGACATGCTCTAAAAGTATTGGAAGAATGAAAACATGAATAGTTTTCTATGCTTTTGTTTCCATTATACATATAATCTTATTTTTGCTTTGTTGAAATCTTACATGGTTTTTCCTCAGTGAGGGTAAAATGCCTTATAAAGGTTATCCGGGAAGTTTTTCTTAAAAACTGTTTTTATTCACAATATGAGAATTTCTGTCCTATGATGACAATGGATTTTTTTCTGCCCTCATTTGAAAGTTAGATCTGATTAATATAATTCATCTATTTGATCGTTTAAGAGCTTAATTTAACTTTAAAAATGTGCATCATATTTCCATTAAGATCCTAGGAATATTTACCACTTTAATATTTATCTTTGTCTTTGTTAATTCAACTATTTTTCAAAATCTAGATTTTTATGGGCAGCCCATTAACAGAAAGAAATAATTCTGAAGAGAAAATTCTACAAGAATTTTCATATTTTATGAATAGAAGTTCTTAAAAAAGGAAATTAATGAGGGTAATATGTCTTTTGTGTTATTGCTATCCATCTTACTATGTATATATTTGGGAAAAATTTATCTTTCATTTTGTCTCTCATATTTGATACTTATCCCAGATCAGTATCACTATTGTGACAATCACTTTGATTGTGGCAATGATTTAAGTTTTAATGCTAGTAACACATCTATTCCCCCTTTTCTAAACCAGAGACATTTGTTCTCTTTTCATTGCTGTCATGTCTATTATGAGAGAATTCTATTTCCTGCAAATGTACTTTTCCAATCACATTCTAAACCCACCCCTATTAAAACACACTGTTTCTATTTATCTGGTCAACATTACAAAATAATTACTCACTTTTTTGTTAACCCCCAAATATGTTACTATTTTTAATGTCTTAATTCTAAAGCTTTCAAATTTCAAAAAATGGGGCTTTTAGTATGTTTCAATTTATATAATAAAACAGGGATAAATTTAAATTCTGTATTATATTGCAATTGTATATTTTGTCTTCATCAGTTTGATCTATAGTGATTTTATGATTAGATTAGCATCTCTTTGAAAACACAGATATTTTGTTTTTTATAATTAATTATTTTAATAACATATAATGTATTATTTGCCCCAGGAGTACAGGTCTGTGAATTGTCAGGCTTACATACTACACAGCACTCACCATAGCACATATCCTCCCCAATGTCCATAAACCAAGCACCCTCTCCACCGCACCCCCCTCCAGAAACCCTCAGTCTGTTTTGTAAGATTAAGAGTCTCTTATGGTTTGTCTTCCTCCTGATGTCATCTTGTTTCATTTTTTCCTTCCCTACCCTGCAAAGCCCCCACTCTGCCTCTCAAAATTCCTCATATCAGAGATCATACAATAATTGTCTCTCTCTGATTGACTTATTTCGCTCAGCACAATACCCTCTAGTTCCATCCAAGTCGTTGCAAATGGCAAGATTTCATTTCTTTTGATGGCTGCATAGTATTCCATTGTAGATATATACCACATCTTCTTTATCCATTCATCTGTTGATGGACATCTAGGTTCTTTCCATAGTTTAGCTGTTGTGGAGATTGCTGCTATAAACATTCGAGTACACGTGCCCATTTGGGTCACTACATTTGTATCTTTAGGGTAAATACCCAGTAGTGTGATTGCTGGGTCATAGGGTACCTCTATTTTCAACTCTTTGAGGAGCCTCCATGCTGTTTTCTAGAGTGGTTGCACCAGCTTGAATTCCCACGAATCGTGTAGGAGGGTTCCCCTTTCTGGATAATGTTTTCTTATTCTGTATGACTTAGTCTGTCCATGATAAGGTGGAATCCATGTGCAATGCTTAATAAGCACTTAAGAAATTCTGATTAAAGAATTATAGAGGTTCTGAGGAGGTCTGTAGTATTATCTGCTTCAACTTCTTTTATTTTACTTTATTCTTAATTTTTTTCTATTTTGAATTTTTTTTTTCTTCTGAGTTTTTATTTGAATTCCAGTTCACATACAGTATAATATTAGCTTCAGGTGTAGAATTCAGTGATTCATCACTTCCGTATAACACCCAGGGCTCATCACAACAGGTGCACACCCTAATCCTCATCTCCTATTCCCCCGTCCCGTGCCCTGTCCCCACCTTCGCTCTGGTAACCATCAGTTTGTGCTCTATATTTAAGAATCTTGTTTCCTCGTTTGCCTTTTTTTTTTGTTTGTTTGTATGTTTTTTGTTTTTTCATTTTTTTTTTTCCTGCCCTTGTATTTGTTTGTTTCTTAAATTCCACACGTGGGTGAATTCGTATGGTATTTGTCCTTCTCTGACTGACTTATTTCACTTAGCATTATACTCTCTAGCTCTTTTATTTTATTTTAATTTTTAAAGATTTTACTTATTTATTTGAGAGAGAGAGTGCGTAAGTAGACAAAGGAGAAGGCAGAGGGACAGGGAGAAGCAGTCTCTCTGCTGAGCAGGGAGCCTGACACAGGGCTTGATCCCAGGACCTTGGGATCATGACCTGAGCCAAAGGCAGCTGTTTAACTGATGGAGCCTCCCAGGTGCCCTGCTCCTATATTTTAGAGGTGAGAAATCTCTCATCCCATATTTTCTCCCAAATATCCATAGCTTGCTATTGAATACAAAAACATACCAGAGTTTATTTTTTAGTATGTTATCTTTATTTTTGATGATGTAATATTATAATTTCCCCACTTAGTTCAGGTGGTTTGAAATGCAAAACAAATACCTCTGTGGTATATTTAAAGTGAATTTAAATTTCTTTCATTCAATTCTCTGTTGACTCAAACATATCCCTCAATCTTTCCATTCTCAACTCTACTACCACCACTTTAATCCCAGCCAGCAACTCCTCTTGCCTGCTTAGCATTAATTTTAAATTCCCTACAGTCAAAACACGGCCTGTGAATCTCGTACCTCGTACTACTTATCGAGGAGCAGTTATCATGAAGCATGGGCCCTGTCTATTGATATATGATATCAATTGATATCATACCAGAACATATTAACCACCTCTTAGACCTTTTAGGAGGTCTCTAAGTTACATAAATCAGCACATTGTATATCTAGTCCCAGTGCTTCCTTAGACAGATGAGAATCTGAGGTCAGGTAAGAGAAAGGATTTTGATACCACTATACAAGCAGTAAATAGAAGTGAAACAGATTCCAGTGTCCTTAACTCTGCTCATTTCCTTTTCATTTTGTTGTAGTTGTCTCTCAGGAGCACACACAGACAATGTCTGTGGTCACTTTGGTTGCTTGGACATGTTAAAAGTATATATTTGGTTGCTTGGATATGTTAAAGGTACATATTTGAGGATCCTTTATCATGATGTTTCAAAACTTGCCATTTTAATGTACTTTTTTCTACTCCCATAGCTAAATATAAGAACCTCATATTCTTTGTCTGTAAAATGGTGCCATTAATAATCCGTTGGGATTTTGTGAGGTTTAAAATGACCTATAAACACACACCCATGTATACATACATGCGTATGTATATATTTGGTTCGAATTGTGTCTAGAGGTAGCAAATAAGTGCTCAGCGATTATTACCTACAAATCAGATCTTCACAAAGTTTCATTTTTTTTCAAAATTTCATATATTTTTGACGTGTGAGTCCTAGAGGTAAGATTGGAATGATTTATAGGCTAGAAACAAAACGGCTTTCTCAAACATTGCCATTCATTTATTTCACAAACATTTATAGAATGCTCAGTGTGTATTTGCCACTGTAGTAGGCTCTGTGGGTTTTAAGATTGAGATAGTTCTCACCCTTACAGAACTTGTATCCCAGTGTAGGAGCCAAGCAAAGGACAGACAAATAGGAGTATAAATAAAATAGATTCAACTATAAAGTTCAAGGAAAAGAAAAAAAAAAAAAGCCCACAAGAAACAGAGTTAGAGAGTAACAGAAGGGACCTACTTTAAATAAAGTTTTCAGAGAAGGTCTTTATTTAAGCTGATTTCTAAAGAATGGGTAGGAGCTAGTCACGAAGTTGCAAGGGTGGGAGCATTCCAAGCAGAGAGCAACATGCAGTGATCCTAAGGTAGAAAAAAACTTGGAATATTCAAGGAACTCCAAGTAGACCCCGTGAGTTAGAGTATGGTGAACAAGGGAGGGATGGGGAGGAATTACATGGAAGAACTAGGCAGTGGGTTGACCTTGTGGAATCTTGTTGTTCATGGTAAGGAGTTTGTTTTTTATTCTGCAAGTATCAAGGAAAGACATTAGATTATTTCTAAACACCCTTGATCTAATAAAGTGAGGCATTAGAAAGGGAGGATTTCTGTTCTGTATTTCATAGAAACTTCATATCACTTTTTGTTTCCTGAGCGAAGTTCATATTTTTATCCTCTTCCCTCTGCCCTCTTCTTTCTTTCATCTCTGTTTACATTTTTTTCCTTTCTTTGCTGAAAGAACAGCTTCTCGTGTCAAAATCCCTCTCACAGATTTCCTCCACAATGAATTCCTATATAACCTTAAGAGTGTTAAACTGTCCATCCAACAGCTTTTTGGAGATGTTTTTCATTGTGAAATTGTAACAGTTTAAAACTACCCCATTGTGGAATTAATTATATTCGTATTGTAACAGTTTAAAACTATCTGTCCCACTTTGTTGTATATTCTCAGACTTAACTAAGGGTAGATTTGTTCTCTAGATAAACAGGTAATTTGTTTCAACATGTATTTATTTTCTCTTGCCTTTTCTAAAAGTAACTCAGGAGGAGAGCTTTTTAAAAATGGCATTCAGTGTCTTGGGGCATTCAGTTTTGTTTTCTTAGAGTCTCACAGACTTTTTCTGTACTCCTGTATTTTTCTTCTTCACTATTGAGATAAATATGGGCTTCTTCTCATGTGCTAACTGATCATTTGGAAGTCGTTGACTATACTGAGAAGGATCCGGTATTGGTACATGTTCTCAGCAAGACAGAAGATCATTATCAAATAGTGATGTCTGCTGCAGGCATGGGTGGAACAAGTGGGGTCTCGTGTGTTTGCCAGACGTTCTTTAGGACGTTAAACACTTCGTGTGGTGAATGTGAACACTTCATGTGGGGGATATCACACACTGAATTAAAATATAGTTTAGTATTGAATAAAGCACGGATTCCCACTTTAATGTTATACGGTACATCAGGACAAATATAATTATATTTTTATATTAAGAGAACATGATTTACATTACCTAAGAAGTTGGAAATATTGCTGAATATTTGGAGGCACCATTCTCGATAGATTTATAGAATAATAGGAGATAAGACATATATTTGTAAGTGACAGGAGAGGTAATCCTATTCAATATTCGCTTTGTTATCTAACAGCTATATGGGTGAAAAAAATTCCTGCAACATAAAACACCACAGTGGTCAAGAATATAGATTTTGCCATTAGATTTCTGAATAATTCTGTTTCGGGGACTCTCCGACTACGGCAGATAACTTCAGTTTGCCGCCTCGTGTTCTCTCTCTGCTCTTCTCTATCCTACTGTTTCGTTCCAGGAGGCTGATCTGTATGGAATAGATTGATAGTCACTTTGTTGTCTGATTTCTAGTTAGTGTAGCCTGTAGAAGCCCTGGAAGGACATCAAGGAGGAGGAGGAGCAGGACAGTATATGTGTATATATTTCCTTCTTGTGAGCTTGTTGAGGGCTGCCTTTATCTTCCTACTATAGATTTCCTCTCCCCTTAAGGTGGCCCATGATTCTCTCCTTACATGTAATGGTTCCCTCTCCTCTTTTCAGACCCAAATCCCCAACTCCAGGGTACCACATTATCCCTTACTGGTTTTGGAAATCCTGTCCACAACTTTGTAAATAGTCCCTTTGTTAACTCTTTAAATTATCCTGAACTTGGGTGTGCCATCTGGTTTCTAAAGGGACTCTGATGAACTAGCTGTATAATGTTGACAAAAAAAAGAAATTGCTTTGTTCTTCAGTACCCTCATCTATACAGTTTCTCAGACAAAGGTAGATTTGTCTCTCTATTCAATTTCTCAGACATTCTGCATCTATAAAATCAGGGGGTGGATTAGAATGATTGTGCTTAAACCTGATTTTCTGCAGCTCTAGAGATTCTGCTTCCATTGTCTTCCATACCCATTCCCCAGGACTAACTTTTACCTCCAAATGTATACTGAAGGTCTGAACAATTTTTTATTTGAAACCAGGACTCTATGACTAAAACAGCTTGGAAAGTGCTGTTCTCGGATTACTGTACGGATATTTCCCATCCTAAAAATCTATTACTCTGTCTGGCTATTATTTTTTGCACAGAAATGACTGTTCTTTGCATCACAGCCTCCAACCAGGGCCGATGATTTGGTAGGCTATCCAGGTTCATGATTTACCATCTGGGCAAAGGGAAGAGTCCAGTTAATTTTCCAGGATCATATTCTCTTTTACAAAATGTTCTCATGGCTTAGGGTAGAAAGCCCTGGGGGCCAATAACTGGAGAGTGAGTAGGAGATCAAAGGCTGCCTGGATTGGTTTCACTGTGGTCTCATTGGCACTCAGAGCCCTCTGGCAGTGATTGTCACTGGGCTGAACTCGGAACCTGGTCTAGAGTGGTTGTTAAATTTTGCATTTTGTTCAAGTCCAGGAACACTTTTGGCACATTCTACCTCTTGACTTTCTGCATCAACCCTCAGAGTTAACATCTTTTACTTCCTTTTCTATGTAAAGGAATGGAGGAGAGGTATGAGCAAATTTCTTGCATGTGCCGTAGGCTAGACATGCCCAGAGATTTACTGCAGTGTTGACTGGGATGATGAAACCCCCAGGAGCACGACCTATATAGCATGTTAAGGAAAAAAATCTTGAAAATTATCAATACAGTGGTTTAAGTTTGCTCTTTACAACCATGTTGTGCCTGGTTGTTCGTTTATTTAACACGTACTTGGCACATGTTTCAGAGACCTACCATGTGCCCAAGAGTGTAGTAGACATTGTGGAACATGAAAATGATTTTAATGAGACCCCTGAGCTGAAGAAGCCTCATGTTAGGGTGTATCCAGATACCAGCCATATGATTGGCTGCCTACACAGAGCTTCCTGATGTGCTTGTCCCCCAGAGGAAAACCTGAGGGAATGAGTAGGCTGGGACGCCTAGGGGCTGGTCTGGGGAACTACTTGGTTTTTCATTTCTTCAGTACATCTCTGGCTCTATCTCAGGACAAGAGTCTATTTTACTTGTACTTTCATTTTCCTATATCTTTCATTGCTAAAATCCAATGTCCTTTACTTCACACATTTTTGCTGCCACAATATACCCCTATCCTTTTTAGTGCTTTCCCTCTGTCCCCTCCCTCCCCCATCCCCCTTCCCCTCCATCTTCCTTCCTTCCTGCTATGGGGGGGTGGGGGGTGGTGGGGGGATGGAGGTGGGGGTGGTACGGGGGTGGGAGGTGGTGGGGGTGAGGGGTGTAGGGAATCTATCTTTTTTCCTCCTTCTCATTCCATCTGTGACCCAGTAAAAGACCCTAATCGTACTTAAATCTATATAGGGGAAGAAAGGTCAGAAGATTTGAAGGAAATTTAGACAGTGTCCTGCCTGCAGCCGCTGGGCCCCTGTAATCACTGTCAGGAGTCAGCACACATGTTTTCTGCTTCTCTTGTTTTTCTAAGTATGGATATCCAAAGTGTTTACAAAAAGTAAAGCTTTGTTAATTTATTAGGAACTTTCACTACATTTTTGGGAGAGGGCACTCACAAAAAAGGGGGAGAAACATATCCACATGGTTATGAGGCATTTGAACTTAATGCTATGGGATATACTTCTTTTTTTTTTTTTTAAGATTTTATTTATTTATTTGACAGAGATCACAAGTAGGCAGAGAGACAGGCAGAGAGTGAGGAGGAAGCAGGCTCCCTGCTGAGCAGAGAGCCTGATGCGGGGCTCCATCCCAGGACCTTGAGATCATGACCTAAGCTGAAGGCAGAGGCTTTAACCCACTGAGCCACCTAGGTGCCCCTATCGGATATACTTCTATGATGATGGAATTGTGGATTGTGGAAGGTGTATCAGGCAAAAAACCCCCAAACAAACAAAAAAAACCCCCACAAAAACCAAAAGAAAGAAACCCGTACTTACTGAAAACTCAAAGTTTGTCTTGTTTTCACTCCACTTTGACCAGCGTGAGTTATGGCAACCACTTTCCTTGACTGTGACCAGTTATTTGCCTGTCTGTCTGTAACACTCTAAATTTTTATCAAGAAGATGGGGGAGGGGTGCCTCTTATTTGCATGTTCAATGCTTAACATGATATCAGGCACATAGTAGGTACTCAGTAAATGTTAAAGAATGAAGGATAAATTGCAAAGTGTATATTGAGGATAGGGTTATCTAGTTTGACAGGGACAAGGATTTGATAGAGAAGTGGGGTCTAATGTTAGAAAGTAGACTGGAATAGGTTATGGAGGCATTAAATAGACTATGCGGAACTACTAAGGTTGTGGAGTGAGCAAGTGTCAATAAGAAATTAGTCTTCAAGAAGGTGGATGTGGTAGCAGGAGGCAGTATAGATTGGTGGAAGGGGTAGATGGAAGGTATGGATATCAGTGATGGGACAAATAAAGAACTGGTGTCTAAAGGATACAAACATTATTTAACAGCTTAATACCCTGAATAACTAGCTTCAATCTTCTTTTCCCTCCAGAATACTATCATTCTGTCCAGTCCTGAATCCTACTCTGCCCCTTAGGTAACTTGTCCAAGATTAAGGGAATACTAAGTCCTTTAAATTAATTTCCATATATTTAATATGAAGATTGATGGAAAAAAAAACTAACATATTTGGATGGTGCTTGATGAGTGGGAAATAGTGCTTGCTAATAACTGTTAGTATTGTTTTTATTACTAGTGAAGGCGCCAAGTAACAGTTTAATGCTATAGGGAGGAATGCATCTTCTACACAACTTTTTTCCAGTGTATTTTTTTTCCCCTTCAGTGTATTCTAAGTCAAAGAACTGCATCATGATGCATAATATTTGATTGATTTAATGAAAATGATACCTTCCCTTTTATCTATTAGCAGCAGAAGGAAATGATTTCAAGCAAATATGACATATGAAGGACTCAAAGGTGATTAGGGGATCATGGAAAAACTAGGCCAAAATTTATCTCAGAGAAGCAGTGTGACCTTGGGCAAGTCACTTCATCATTATATGTCTCCATTTTCCTTAGCTAGAAAATAAAGGGGTTGAACCAAATGATCTTTTAAGTTCCTTCCCAACTAGATATTAAATTATTTTTCAAGTTGCTCATTAAATTTCCAAGCTCTATCCAACAGCTCATTATGTAGCCTACTTGCTCTTTTGATGTCTTTATTTTTCACACCATTTTTCAGTCTAGGTTTTCATTTGGTACACTTTCAGTAGTACTACAGTTTTTTGAATATTGCTTTCTGTAGGTGATAGCTGTGAGTGTGTGTGTGGGGGGGGGGAGAGAGACAGGTGAAGAGAGAGAGAGAGGGAGAAGTAAGGGGAGAGAGAGAAAGAGAGAGAATGAGGGAGAGAGGACATTTTGGCTAGGCCCTAGAGCCCAAACATTGTTGGTAGAGAGGATTGCTTTAACAGTTTTCTCAAATATCTATTGACTTTTGCAGCTTGAATGCTGCAGGGTAAAATTAGGCAATATCATTCTTGCTTGACTTTCTTGGCATTTACTAATTTACATGAGAAGGAAGAGCTTCTAGAGAAAAGAGATTGGACCTAACTCTTTCTTTGGGGTTCAAAGAAAGTTATTGAACTATATCTGATGGATTAGGATGGCCTTGATAAAGGCCAAATTGTGGAAAAAAGCAATGGGGTGTTTAAAAGGCAAACCATAAGTGACTCTTAATCTCACAAAACAAACTGAGGGTTGCTGGGGGGAGGGGGTTTGGGAGAAGGGGGTGGGATTATAGACATTGGGGAGGGTATGTGCTTTGGTGAGTGCTGTGAAGTGTGTAAAACTGGTGATTCACAGACCTGTACCCCTGGGGATAAAAATATATGTTTATAAAAAATAAAAAATTAAAAAAAAATAAATAAAAACCTTAACACATGAACATTTCTTCTTTAAAAAAAAAAAAAAAAAAAAAAAGGCAACTCCTCTTGGAGGCATAAAAGGTCCTGACCTGATTTTCACAGAACTAGAATAATCCTAAAATTTGTATGGAACAAATTTGAATAGCCAAATCCGAATAGCCAAAGCAATCTTGAGAAAGAAGAACAAAGCTGAGAGTATCACAATCCCAGGTTTTAAGATATACTACAAAGCTGTAATAATCAAAACAGTATCGTACTTTCATAAAAACAGACACACAGATCAATGTAACAGAATAGAGAGCCCAGAAATAAACCCTTACATATATGGTCAATTAATCTGTGACAAAGGAGGTAAGATTATACGATGAGGAAGACTGTTTCTTCAATGCATGGTGCTGGGAAAACTGGACAGTTAGGTGTGAAAGAATAAAACTGGAAAACTTTATAACACCATACATAAAAATAAACTCAAAATGGATTAAAGACCTACATTTGAGACCTGAAACCATAAAACTCCTAGAAGAGAACATGGGCAGTAATTTCTTTGACCATTGGGCATGGAAATGTTTTCCAAGATAGGTCTCCTCAGGTAAGGGAAACAAAAGCAAAATTAAACTAATGGGACTACACTAAAATTAAAAGGTTTTGCACCGTGAAGGAAACCATCCTCAAAGCATAAAGCAGAAAGGCAACCTGCTGAATGGAAGGAGATATTTGCAAATGATATATTCAATACAGGGTTAATATAAAAAAATATATAAAGGACTTATACAAGTCAACACCCAAACCCCCCCCAAATAATTCAGTAAAAAAATAGACAGAGGGCCTGAAGAGACATTTTTCCAAAGAAGACATACAGATGGCCAATAGACACTGAAAAGATGCTTAATACCACTAGTCATGAGGGAAATGCAAATCAAAACCACAGTGAACTATCCCTTTACAACTGTCAGAATGGCTAGAATAAAAAAGACAAGAAATAACAAGTGTTGGAGAGGGATGTGGAGGAAAAGAAACTCTTATACACAGTTGGTGGGAATGCACATTGGTGCATCACTATAGAAAACAGTTTCCTCAAGAAATGAAAAATAGAACTGCCATACCATCCAGTAATTTCACTCCTGGGTATTTATTCAAAGAAAATGAAAATACTTGAAAATATATATGCACCCCTGCTTGCAGCATTATTTACAGTAGCCAAGATATGGAAGCAATCCAAATGACTATCAATAGATGAACTGATAAAGAAGTGGGGTGTGTACATACACACACACACACACACATAATGGAATGCTAGTCATAAGAAGGATGAGATTGTGCTATTTGCAACAATCTGGATGGATGAGAGAGTATTATGCTAAGTGAAATAAGTTGATCAGGGGCACCTGGGTGGCTCAGTGGCTTAAGCCTCTGTCTTCAGCTCAGGTCATGATCCCAGGGTCCTGGGATCAAGCCCTGCATCAGGCTCTTCACTCACCAGGGAGTCTACTTTCCTTCCATTCTCTCTGCCTGCTTCTCTGCGTACTTGTGATCTCTCTCTCTCTGTCGAATAAATAAATAAATAAATAAATAAATAAATAAATAAAGACAAAGACCATATGATTTCACTTTTATGTGGAATCTAAAAAACAAAACAAAACAAAACAAAACAAAACCCAAATACCTAAACAAAAAGGAGACCCAGACCTGTAATACAGAGAAGAAACAGATAGAGGAAGATAGGGGATGGGCAAAATGGATTAAGAGCGTAGGAGACACAGGCCTCCAGTTATGGAATGAATGAGTCATGGGAATAAAAGATACAGCATAGGGAATATAGTAAATGGTATTGTCATAGCTTTGTATGGTGACAGATGGTAGTAGCTACGCTTGTGGTGAGCAAGGGATAACATATAAACTTGTTGAATCATTATGCTGTATATGTGAAATTGATGTAATATCATGTGCCAACTATACCCCCCAAATAATAAAAATATAAGAGAGTAAAAATAAAAATGTTCAAATCAGGAAGCCTTTTCTCCTTAGAGGCTCATCTTTGGAGAGGAAGTCCTGATTCCATGCCCAGGATAAATGACACCAGAACCATTTTGGAACCACCCTGACATCTTCAATATGCCTTGGGAGAACCATTTATATATGATTTTTTAAATTTAAATTCAATTAGCCAACATGTAGAACATCATTAGTTTCAGATGTAGAGTTCAGTAATTCATCAGTTGCATGAAACATCCAGTGCTTACCACATCATGCACCCTTTTTAATGTTCATCACCCACCCGGTTCCCCCATTCCCCCCAAACTCCCCTCCAGCAACCCTCTGTTCCCTTCCCATAGTTAAGAGTCTCCCATGATTTGTGTCCTCCTCTGATTTCCTCGGATTCCATTTTCCCCTCCCCTCCCCTATGTTCCTCTGCACTGTTTCTTATAATCCTCGTATGAGTGAAACTGTATGATAATTTTCTTTCTCTGAGTGATTTACTTTGCTCAGCATAATACCCTCCAGTTCTAACCATGTCAATGTAAATGTTAAGTATTCATCCTTTATGATAGCTGAGTAATAGTCCATTGTGTGTGTGTGTGTGTGTGTGTGTGTGTGTGTACTGCATGTTTTTTATCCATTCATCTGTCGTTGGGCATCTCAGCTCTTTCCATATTCTGCAGTTTGGCTATTGTGGACATTGCTGCTATAAACATTGGGGTGCAAGTTCCCCTTTGCATCACTACATTTGTATCTTTGGGGTAAGTACCCGTAGTGCAACTGCTAAGACGTATGGCAGTTCTATTTTTAACTTCTTGAAGAACCTCCATACTGTTTTCCAGAGTGGCTACACCAGTATATCACTGAATTGAAAGAACTTCTCCACTAAAACAGGGAAGCTTTTAGACATCAGCAGTTTTTCCTTGGGGACTAGTAATTCAGTATAGCTGAAAGCTAACAGCATTACTTTTCCACCACACAATGTAGAACCATCTTGGCCTGGGAATCCATGCAGCAATGTGAGAATGTATGCAGCAACACAACAGTGGGGGATAAAGGCCCAACTTCATCACCAGAAATACACAGTGACAATGAAGTTAACTAAAACAAGGAGAAATGTGGGGGGTCAGCAAATATAAATGCTAATTTTGGTTGGTGTCACGTTCAAACTCAAGGCCTGTTTCCTCTCTTTAGGCAAGGAGCAGTAGACAAGCAGTGGCTCTTGGACACATGGAACTCTTGGAGATTCTAACCAATCTTTGGGAAAGGACACTTGTAGAACACATTGGGATTAAAGAGTAGGTGAGAATTCAGAGCCATTGCAGATTATGTATTAATATAAGTATGACTTGATTTGAATATAGGCCCATATTAAATTAATATTCATGCACAAACCAAGCATAGAGGAAGGTTAAAATGTTTTGAGGGTCAGTTATACTTACTAATTATTAGTAAAAGAGCAATGGAGCATTCTGGTTTTAGATAATAGATAACATGGAGCCTTCCTCCTGAGAGACATATCCTCTTGTAGTCTATTAACAGGCAAGGCAAGTTTTTTTGATATACTCTAAGGCTGTATCTATATAGACCTATATAGACCTATATAGATCTATATAGACCTACATAGACCTATATAGATCTATATAGACCTACATAGACCTATATAGATCTATATAGACCTATCTATATAGGTCTGTGTGAGTGGCTAGCCAGTCTTTTGGAATATCTAAATTCCCTACTTTATTTATTTATTTTTTTAAAGAGAGAGAGAGAGAGATCACAAGTAGGCACAGAGGCAGGTACAGAAAGTGGGGGAAGCAGGCTCCCTGTTAAGCAGAAAGCCCAATGCGGGGCTCCATCCCAGGACCCTGAGGTCATGACCTGAGCCAAAGGCAGAGGCTTAACCCACTGAGCCATCCAGGCGCCCTACGACTTTATCTTTTTTCTGCATCTGTAGTCATCTGAAAATCCTCATGAGTTGGAAGGATGGGGAGTGGCAATATTTTTATCCATTTTAAATGGAATTAAACAAAGGCTCAGAAGGCTAACAGTCTGCCTGAAGTTCCATTGGAGTTAATGGTGGAATGGGAACTTCAGATTTGGTATTCTAAGTACTGTGTTGTTTAATTTCTTCTCTTCTGTGGCTAGTGAGACAACCTGAAGCTGGAAGATACCGATGAAAAAGGGGAAGGAGGTTTCTTTTTTCACTGGAAAGGGGCAATAGTTCCAGACAGATCGTTGAAACTAGAGTTAAGCCTCTTTAAAAAAAAATGATCTTTTTTTTCACAAACTGTCCACCTTCCTGGATCAGACCTCCCTGGAAATCCAGGTGTGTGTGTGTGCGCGGGTGTGCAAGAAATCCTGGAATTTTATCCCTGTGACTGAATTCCGTTTACAAGTAGCTCTGATAAGCATACTAAGACAATAATTCATCCATTGTTGATTCCAGATGCAAAGGAGAATTTTATGGTTTTATGGTCTGGATCATTTACTTCCCTCCTGAAGGTTGGAAATTTAACTATTTTTTCCCATTCCATTGTAATCCATGTGACTTCTTATTAATTTTCCAATGCATTTAAAATCTTTTTTTTCCTCATTGTAATAGTGTTACATATGAATTTGATCATCAGTGAAATCAGATAATGGCTGAGTTTGGATGATCTCTACAGAGTACCTGGCAAACAATATTTGGATTAATACCTTTGAAAATATGAAATACAGAATTTCATTATATAAATACATATAAATCTATCCTCTTAATGCATTATTTTAGTAAGTCCTTTTGTGGTTAAGGGAGTATATTGTTGCTTCCTTTCTGCTGAATATAAATGCCCCCAGAGAAGGAAAATGCATGAATCCTCTCTTACTCCATAGGGATTCTCTTATTCCATAGGATTTGGCTTTTTGAATTAACTAGTGGCCATTGCAGGAGGTGCTAAGAGAATTCAACATAAAAAGTCCATCTCCAGGAAGGGGTAGCTCCAGAATGTGGGTACTACCCCAAGCAAGACAGCATGGCAGTGGAAAGAAAATGTGTTGGGGCTCAGAAGAACTAGATTTGAATCGTGATGCTGTATTGTATACTGAATATAACACGTTGGACAATAAAACTCAGTAATTCAAACTTGCATTTCTTTCCCTATAAAGTGGGATTGATAGTATTTCTCTTCCCAACTCCAAAGGATTTTTCTGGGGGCAAGTTAGATAAGGAATCTGAAACTGCTTATGAAACCTTATATTATTTCAGATTCTTTAGGTATAATCAACAGATTTCATAAGTTCCCAAAGGGAACTTACTGGAAGGCCCTTGGGTAGCTTACTAAATGAGAGGACAAAGCTGGGATTGTAGATGCAGAAGCACAGTAACCAGGGCTGGACCAGGGATCCAAATGGCAGGAACCCGTGGGTAGCTATGTCAGGATGCGATAGCCAGGAGGAATCACTTCGGCCTTTCTCTCTTTGAGAACTTCTGCTCAAGGTTCATAATCCCTGGAGAGAGAGAGACTAAGAGCAAATGTCCTCTTATTGGGGCAGAAGCCCTCCACCTGGATTAGCCTAGGGTAAGGTGCCTTATTTACAGACCATCAAGACTGTGAACACTGAGGAAAAGGAAATGCTCTCGGGGGAAATCTGGGGATGGACACTGGCTGGTAGACACAGTGCTCACTGTAAGGCTCATGGTACAGTTTTTTGTTCCAGTGGGAGGACAAGCTGTGAAAAGGGTGCAAGGGTGACTGTGGTGGAGGTGGGGTGGGGGCTTTGGTTCTGAATGGCAGGACTGCATACTCTGGAGAAGAGGGTGAGGCAGTATGAAGAAGGCAGAAGGGGCAGAGTTGTTAGGGAAATAGAGGTAGGAGGACACTCAAATGATAAACATCAGTAATTTTGCTTCAGAACCATTTTATGCCCTGTGAACTCCATATACCATTTCCAGAGAAACATGGACATTTGCAGCCAATTTTTTGAATTGTTTCTTCTAGTTCTTTAAAAGCAGATTTTTATCTTGCATGGACCTAGGGTTGCAGGTAAATGCCCAAAGGCACGGGGAAGGGATGTTTGGAATGGCTGCACTCCTGCCACATGTCAGCCAGAAATGCTTCTAGTTACAGGTTTTATGAATTAGGATTTTATGTGTGAATCTTTTTAGGGTAGAGGGAAAAAAAAAAAAAGATTCTGGTGTTAAAAATAGCATCAGAAAGCCAGCGTCTGCTAAAGGAAAACATGAAGAATTTTTTTGAATAGCGTGTTCAGACTCTTCAAGCTTCGGCAGCTGGGTACACAAGCACAATATTGCTTTATTGTTTGATTCATATCAATATTACTTCAGTATTGTTCACACAATTCATTTTTCAGTAGGCAGAAAGAGCCACGGTCTGCAGAAAATGTTTACCTGCCAAGATGATTTGTTGAAATAATCCTGAATCATGCTTGATCTATTTGGTCAACAGGGGAATTAATAGGCTCAGACAGATTGGTTTTCTTTGCTGAAAAATCTCTCTTCCTTCTTCAATGTGTGCCCCAAGAAGCTGGGAGTTCAGCTGCCCTGGAATTCCCAATCCTTCTTGAAATCTGGGAGTTCTTTTAGCTCATTCATTAACCCTCTCCATCCATTAACATTCCTATGTTCTCACTGAGTAAATGGAACTGCCTGGGGAACTGACCTGAGGTTAGGGGAGTATGGGCTACTTTGGGAGGTGGGTATTCTTAGCTTTGCCTGAAGCAAAACAAATTGCCTGAATATTCTTAGAATGCTCAAAATAAGCCTAGCAAACAGTTGCATGTAAGGTCAAGTCAGAGCTTGAGCCAACGATACCTTAGATGTACGACCTTAGATGTATGACCTACCCTTGGCTTTTAGGTGCTCCCTGAAATTACTTGTTCAGTTGGATATTTAATTATGTAGCTATGCTCCCAGTGGGGAGAGTGGAAGGAATGTTTTTCTCTATTTGTCTATCTCCTAAATAATGCCACTCTAATGGTTTTCGTCTGTACTTTCTCTTTGGCTATAAAATTTTTAAAATGAATTATACTTGTATGTCTAGATACATGTCACTGGTATGGGGCTAAAAAAGTATTTGGGTGTTGTGATTTATACTTGCTTGCCAGAACTTGTCCAGTGGAGAAGAGACCAAGCAAAACGATACAACAGGGCATTGATGGAACAAGGAAAGACTTGGGAAAATGTTGGAATGGATATTGTAGAATATAGACTACTATTTATATTCAATAGCTAGTTTTATTTTTTTAATGTTAAATTTGAAATACATGCTCATTTTCCAAAACATTGAAAGTATTAAAACAGTATAAAGAAGTAGATAAATCCCAGCATGAAACCTACCACAAGGCAACTTTATGCCATTTCTGTGTATTTCCTTCCAGGTTTTTGTCTTTTTTTTTCCTTTCCTTTTTATTTTTATTTCCTTTTTACATAGTTGTGTTTATTCAATATATATAATTTTTTACTTTCCTTTGTTCACTAGATAGTATATCATAGAATCAGTGTCTTTGTGAATAAATATTTGAGGTTATCTCAAAATTTGGATTTCCAGAAATGGAGTTACTGACTTAAACACATATATATATATATATATATATATATATATATATATATATATATTATTTTTAAAGATTTTATTTATTTATTTGACAGAGAGAGATCACAAGCAGGCAGAGAGGCAGGCAGAGAGAGAGAGAGAGAGAGAGGAGGAAGGAGGCTCTCCACTGAGCAGAGAGCCCGATGTGGGACTCAATCCCAGAACCCTGAGATCATGACCTGAGCCAAAGGCAGAGGCTTAACCCACTGAGCCACCCAGGTGCCCCAAACATATAAATATTTTTGAGGCTCTTAACCCCCAGAAGGTTTTGCTAATTTATGTTTCCATTCTGTATTCCAATTTATACTCTCAGTTATACTTTCCAAAGCGCTCACTGGGAATGCCTATTCTATTGGGTAGCATAATTGACTTTTGTCAACACTGAATTGATAATTTTTATTGAATGTATGAATATGATAAAATTTGTAAGTAAAAGTTATCTTCTTTTTAATTCTGCATGTCTTTGATGATTAGTAAGAATATTTTCCATATGTTCATTGACCATCATTAGTTCATTTTTGTGAATAATCACTCATGTATTTGTATATTTTTCTGTTCATTGGCATATTTTTATTCCTGTGTATTTTTATTTAACTTCACATATTTTAATATTTTCCATGCTTATGAATTCTTAAGAATTTTAATACTTTTTAAAATGAATTGCATGTATTTTTCAGAGCTTATCAAGTGCTTTTTATGTTTACTGTTGAATCTATTGTGTCTTTTAATGCATGGGAATTTCTTTTTTATTATCTATTTATTTATTTATTTTTTTAAAAAAATTTTTAATTTTTTATAAACATGTATTTTTATCCCCAGGGGTACAGGTCTGTGAATCAGCACTCACCAAAGCACATTCCCTCCCCAATGTCCATAACCTCACCCCCTCTTCTCCCAACCCCCCTCCCCCCCCAGCAACCCTCAGTTTGTTTTGTGAGATTAAGAGACACTTATGGTTTGTCTCCCTCCCAATCCCATCTTGTTTCATTGATTCTTCTCCTACCCACTTAAGCCCCCATGTTGCATCACCACTTCCTCATATCAGGGAGATCATATGATAGTTGTCTTTCTCTGCTTGACTTATTTTGCTAAGCATGATACACTCTAGTTCCATCCATGTTGTCGCAAATGGCAAGATTTCATTTCTTTTGATGGCTGCATAGTATTCCATTGTATATATATATCACATCTTCTTTATCCATTCATCTGTTTATGGACATCTAGGTTCTTTCCATAGTTTGGCTATTGTGGACATTGCTGCTATAAACATTCGGGTGCACGTGCCCCTTTGGATCACTACGTTTGTATCTTTAGGGTAAATACCCAGTAGTGCAATTGCTGGGTCATAGGGCAGTCAGAATGGCTAAAATCAACAAGTCAGGAAATGACAGATGCTGGCGAGGATGTGGAGAAAGGGGAACCCTCCTACACTGTTGGTGGGAATGCCAGCTGGTGCAGCCACTCTGGAAAATAGCATGGAGGTTCCTCAAAATGTTGAAAATAGAAATGCATGGGAATTTTTAACGTGTCATGTGATCATATAATCTACCTCTTCCTATATGATTTCTACGTTTAATTTTATGTTTAAAGAGGTTTTGCCATTCCAGAATCAGATAAATAATCCCCTATACTGTCTTATAGTGTTTTTCATATTTGATATTTAACCTTTTGGTCTTTCTGGCGCTTACCTTGGTGTGGATAACATAAGGTAGGGGCTACTTTGATTTTTTGTCCCTAAGCCTCTTGTCCTAGCCCTTAGCGCCCTATGTAACCTAGACCTGTGTATGTCCCTAAACTCATTCATGTTCCTCACTCTCCCTGAATCATTACTTTGTGTCCACACTATCTTTCCTCCTCTTTACACTCAAGCTGGTTCCTCCCTAAAGATTTTGATTTTTTCATTTGCTTAGAACCCCTTTGCAGATCTCCATATGACTTATTCCTAATCACACCTATTTCTTTCAAAGAGACTTTCCTAACCACTCTATTTAAAGGCTGATCCCCTATCACCACTGGTGCCCTGACCTTGTCTCCCTGGGACTTAGCAATACTGAAAATTACCTCTCTGTTCACTTGTACATCTGTTAATTCTCTCCAACACCAAAATGTAAACTCCATGGGAACATGGACCTTGCTTGTGTTTCGTTGCTAGTTCTACAACATTGAGAATTAGATTGGCCGGGCACAGTATGGCATAGTATGCCTTCAGTTAATATGTTCCTCAATCAAATGAATGATTAGATTTGGCATGTGTTATTAGTCAAGTACAATAGTGTAAAGGTAATGACAAGAGAAACAGCTAATGTTTACTACGTGTTTATTCTGTGATGGTGGGCTATGTGTTTTACTAAGCATTATTTCACATAATCCACCAAATAAGATCTGCTTATTGAGGACATATTAAACATTATTACTGCAAATAGTACTTAATAATAGTGGGTGCTATTATACTCCCCATTTTTAGGTAACAAAGCAGAGGCACTGAGAGTTTGAGTAAATAATTAAGGTCAAACAGATAGCAAGGGGGTGTGTTGTAGCTTTATAATATATTTTGCATATTTCTCTGACCAGTTCCTCTGGGGAAAAATTTTTAACTCATTTTAATTAGTTTATTGTACCAGGTGGACTCCTGGATCTTCTTTTTAGCCTCTCCTACAGTTTTCCAGATAATCTTATTGAAGTTTTGATTAGAATTATATTAAAACTCTTCATTAATTTGGAAAGAGCTTCATCTTTCCAAAACAAAGTCATTTTCTGTTAGGATCATTGTCTCTTTATCTCTATTACTTTATGACCCTGGGAAAAATTTTGTAGTTTTTTTCTCACAGGTGCAGCTTATTTTTTAAAAAAAATTATAATAGGCCATTTAATATTTTTGGTTGTTGATATAAATGGGATATTTTATGTTATAGTCTTGAATCATTTACTGTCAGCTCTTGCCCTTAAGTGATTGTGCAGAGCCATACAGTTAGGAGGAATGGATATTTGTTTCAGAGTCCTTATATGCTCCATTGACATCTTCAGAGAAAAATGCTCATTGTCCCGGAGAGATTGGTAAAAACAAATACCAAAGTCAGAAAACTTACCAACAGAACGACATTAAAAGCATGGGTTTAGAACAGGGCAGAACTGGGCTCGATGCCTGAATAAGTTAACTTAGCCTTTCTGGACTTAATTTCATCTATAAAGTAGGTATAATGATAATTCCCACCCATAAGGCTTTTATAAAAGTAAGTTAGGCAGTGATGTCAAACGTGTGGCTACGGAGGGATACACACTGGTTACTGTTAGCTGTTGTGCATAGGGCTGCTGGTCTATATGTGATGTGCAAATCTTTTCTGTGATATTAAACTAGGAAGGGGCATCCTATTGTGAAATTTCATGTTTCTTACTTCTTTTTAAACCTCTAATACTGTCAATATACACTTGATCTTAGCCAAAAGGCTGAGAAGCAATCTAATACTGTCAGTATAAAACCATGGCTGTTGGTGGGAGGGGTATCGAACTCGTTGGGCTACAGTTGACTTTCTCCATGCCAAAGCCCCTCCCTTTGATTGTGAGCTGTTTTTGTTGTTGTTTTTGTTAGAAATTTTGTTCAATATTAAATTTTGTTCTATATTATATGTATATATGGGTCAGTGTACCTTTTTCTCTTAATAAATAATATGCAGTGACCATAATTTGAAAATTGAAACTATTGCCTTGCCTGAGAAGATCCTCTCCAATTTGCAATTGTTTGGTCATGCAGCCACAAATTAGGACTGTTTGGGGTGACAAGGACTTGCAAAGGCCTGCAATGGGTAGAGTTGCTGGTGAATGGAGGTCAGCTTAGTCCCACGGAACAAGCACAGGATTTAAAGTCCTAATGCCCTCAGCACAGATTCTGCTTCTAGCACTTATAAACTGTTATCATGAGCAATTTAATCTTCCTGAGCTTTAAAGATTTTATTTATTTGAGAGAGAGCAAGAGCAAGAGGCCAAGCAGGGGGGAGCAGCAGGCAGAGGCAGAGGGAGAAGCAGGATCCCTGCAGAGCAGGGAGCCTGCCTTGGGTCTCCACCCCAGGATCCTGGGATCACCACAGACGCGTAACTGACTGAGCCAACCAGGCACCTCTAATCTTCCTGAGCTTTAATACTGCAGTTATTATGTGGGAGATGACCAGTGCGTTTATCATGGGGATTAAACAAGACCGCGTAGGTAAAGTGCTTAACCCAGCACCTGACGCACGAGATGACAAAGACCTCTTGACAGTCGCGGTTATTCTATTCATTCAGATCAGGTAGAGGGAAGAAAACAGTCAGGTTCTGATGAAAAGCTGTAGCTTGACTGGTTTAATAAATGCTCTGTGGTAGAGCCATTTTCCTTAAAAGGAGATGGATCTCTCCGGACTGTGAATATACAGTGAGTAGGGAAGAAGGCAAGGTGACTTTCAGCTTTCCTATATTTTGGTAGCTTTGCTTGCAAGTGGTGACTGGTAAATGTTTTCTAGAATCTGCTGTCACACTGACATTTGGAAGTTTCTTAATAATTTTCCTCGTCTTCAATGTGTTAAATCATAAACTATAGCTATTTTGTTGGTCCATGGCAGTCCTATCTGTGGTGGTGAGTAATTGCTTGGCACAAAGAAAAGATTGCCTTCTATATTTAAACATGTTTATCAATCAAGCCTTCCAGACACCATCTGCCCAAGAAGGGCCACAACACGTGGAGGCCCAGAGAAGGATGACTTTGGGAGGAAGCCTTTCCCAGGAGCATAGAGCAGAACCCGTCTGGCTCTAATGATTGTTCAAGGTGGATGAGGAGAGGGAAAGGGGGAATGTACACTCCGATAAAACCCTTATTAATTGAGCAAGGCAGGTGCCAGGCTGCTCTGAATTCTGCTGGCAGGCTGCAGAATATGCCATTTTCCCTGCTAATAAGTCCTTCAACACAGGAGACATCTCTAGCCATCTTTACAGCAAGCAATAAAGGAAAAATTCAATTAATATGAACCCTGAGGTTAACGTTAAAAATCTCTTAGCTTTTTCTTCTACAAGTGGAGGGTTGAAAGGAAAGATAAGAAAAGGCAAAGAGAAAAAAATGGAACTTAATGTCATTAGGGATTCATTCAATAGTATAGTTTCCAGATTTAATCCAGACTCCTAATGGCATTCAAGGTCACTTTTATGTCTACAGTGTACTACCTGGGACACGGTCTCTGAAGCCTTGGTATTGGTGACATGTCCCAGGGAATGAGGCTAGAGGGGAAGAAAGCTTGATTTGCCCTGTGACATTGTTCATCCTTATAGATATTCTCATTTCTGTTTATTAGCTAATAGTCAAAGTCCGAGGAACATGGCCAAAGAATACAGGCAGTGAGTAAAGGAAGTAGCATTTATTTCCACTACCATCAGAACGACTTGCTTTCATATCTTTTCCCTTCTAAATATCTGATGTTCCTTGGGCAAGGTTTATTACTAATATAGCATTTTCTGTTTACTTTTTATGAAAAATACATTCAGAAAACTTGGTAGCAAAGAAAAGAAATCCGAGCATTTAAACTTCTATACATTTTCATTAATGATTTGATTTACATGCTTCCATTCATTGGTGTTTGTGTGAGCAAGTACATGTATATAATTACACCATTAGGAAACCTGCATAATGGCTAAGAGTAAGTAGACTAGCAATCAAACCTAGACCTGGATCTAAATCTTCTACTGTTATAGTACACTGAATAAATTTCATAACCCTTTTGTCCCTAACTTTTCTCATTTGGGGAATATAATGGCCTTTCAAAATTTCCTCATTTATAAAGTGGGAACAATAACACTTATTTAATAGGTACTTTCTGAGAACCAAACCATTGTTTATGTAAAGCACATAACACTGGCCCATCTGATTAACTATTGTTATAATAATAAGAAGAACGAGTATTGTGGTTATAATTTTTATCAGAAGTGTTTCTTTAATAAATGTTCTTCTACAGTAGTATTTCTCATCCTTTGCTCATTTTTGTTTTAAAGTTTTAAAGATTCCCCTCCCCTAATTGCCATGCCCCCCAAATTTTAATACCACAAATATTCTATGTATCTGTTTATATACCTTACATTTATCTGTCCTTAATATACATGAGGAGTGAGATTTTCTTCACCTCCACAAAACAGTGTCTTTAACTCCCCATTGAGAACACAGGTTCTACATTGTAATTTATAATAGCACGTCATATTCTGTTAGATAGATAAATTATAATTTAGATCATCAAGACTATTGTAGAACATTTGGGTTATTTAAAGTGTTTTCCATGTTATAATTAACATGATGTACATATGTATCCTTGTACATACAAAAATATCTTTGTGTATGTCTTTACTTCTTCTTAGGATAAATTCCTCAAAATGAAACCTCTTGACCACAGTTACCAATTTTTATAGTAATTTTTCATGTATTGTGTTAAATAAATCTTCAAAAATTTTGGTACCAAGCTACACTTCTGTTAGCAGGATCTAAATTTCCCATATCACTAAATCTTTTCTAAATTATGTATTAAAAGTTTTTAAATTATTTCTTTTTTTTTGGCTTTTAATAAAATTTTTTATTTTTTATAAACATATATTTTTATCCCCAGGGGTACAGGTCTGTGAATCACCAGGTTTACACACTTCACAGCACTCACCAAAGCACATACCCTCCCCAATGTCCATAATCCCACCCCCTTCTCCCAAACCCCCTCCCCCCAGCAACCCTCAGTTTGTTTTGTGAGATTAAGAGTCACTTATGGTTTGTCTCCCTCCCAATCCCATCTTGTTTCATTTATTCTTCTCGTACCCACTTAAGCCCCCATGTTGCATCACCACTTCCTCATATCAGGGAGATCATATGATAGTTGTCTTTCTCTGCTTGACTTATTTCGCTAAGCATGATACGCTCTAGTTCCATCCATGTTGTCGCAAATGGCAAGATTTCATTTCTTTTGATGGCTGCATAGTATTCCATTGTGTATATATACCACATCTTCTTGATCCATTCATCTGTTGATGGACATCTAGGTTCTTTCCATAGTTTGGCTATTGTGGACATTGCTGTTATAAACATTCGGGTGCACATGCCCCTTTGGATCACTATGTTTGTATCTTTAGGGTAAATACCCAATAGTGCAATTGCTGGGTCATAGGGCAGTTCTATTTTCAACATTTTGAGGAACCTCCATGCTATTTTCCAGAGTGGCTGCACCAGCTTGCATTCCCACCAACAGTGTAGGAGGGTTCCCCTTTCTCCGCATCCTCGCCAGCATCTGTCATTTCCTGACTTGTTGATTTTAGCCATTCTGACTGGTGTGAGGTGATATCTCATTGTGGTTTTGATTTGTATTTCCCTGATGCCGAGTGATATGGAGCACTTTTTCATGTGTCTGTTGGCCATCTTGGATGTCTTCTTTGCAGAAATGTCTGTTCATGTCCTCAGCCCATTTCTTGATTGGATTATTTGTTCTTTGGGTGTTGAGTTTGCTAAGTTCTTTATAGATTCTGGACACTAGTCCTTTATCTGATATGTCGTTTGCAAATATCTTCTCCCATTCTGTCAGTTGTCTTTTGATTTTGTTAACTGTTTCCTTTGCTGTGCAAAAGCTTTTGATCTTGATGAAATCCCAATAGTTCATTTTTTCCCTTGCTTCCCTTGCCTTTTGCGTTGTTCCTAGGAAGATGTTGCTGCGGCTGAGGTCGAAGAGGTTTTGCCTGTGTTCTCCTCAAGGATTTTGATGGGTTCCTTTCGCACATTGAGGTCCTTCATCCATTTTGAGTCTATTTTTGTGTGTGGTGTAAGGAAATGGTCCAATTTCATTTTTCTTCATGTGGCTGTCCAATTTTCCCAGCACCATTTATTGAAGAGGCTGTCTTTTTTCCATTGGACATTCTTTCCTGCTTTGTCGAAGATTAGTTGACCATAGAGTTGAGGGTCTATTTCTGGGCTCTCTATTCTGTTCCATTGATCTATGGATCTGTTTTTGTGCCAGTACCATGCTGTCTTGATGATGACAGCTTTGTAATAGAGCTTGAAGTCCGGAATTGTGATGCCACCAACGTTGGCTTTCTTTTTCAATATCCCTTTGGCTATTCGAGGTCTTTTCTGGTTCCATATAAATTTTAGAATTATTTGTCCCATTTCTTTGAAAAATATGGATGGTACTTTGATAGGAATTGCATTAAATGTGTAGATTGCTTTAGGTAGCATAGGCATTTTCACAATATTTATTCTTCCAATCCAGGAGCATGGAACATTTTTCCATTTCTTTGTGTCTTCCTCAATTTCTTTCATGAGTACTTTATAGTTTTCTGAGTATAGATTCTGTGTCTCTTTGGTTAGGTTTATTCCTAGGTATCTTATGGTTTTGGGTGCAATTGTAAATGGGATTGACTCCTTAATTTCTCTTTCTTCTGTCTTGCTGTTGGTGTAGAGAAATGCAACTGATTTTTGTGCATTGATTTTATATCCTGACACTTTACTGAATTCCTGTATAAGTTCTAGCAGTTTTGGAGTGGAGTCTTTTGGGTTTTCCACATATAGTATCATATCATCTGCGAAGAGTGATAATTTGACTTCTTCTTTGCCGATTTGGATGCCTTTAATTTCCTTTTGTTGTCTGATTGCTGAGGCTAGGACCCCTAGTACTATGTTGAATAGCAGTGGTGATAATGGAGATCCCTGCTGTGTTCCTGACCTTAGCAGAAAAGCTTTCAGTTTTTCTCCATTGAGAATGATATTTGCGGTGGGTTTTTCATAGATGGCTTTGATGATATTGAGGTATGTGCCCTCTATCCCTACACTTTGAAGAGTTTTGATCAGGAAGGGATGCTGTACTTTGTCAAATGCTTTTTCAGCATCTATTGAGAGTATCATATGGTTCTTGTTCTTTCTTTTATTGATGTGTTGTATCACATTGACTGATTTGCGGATGTTGAACCAACCTTGCAGCCCTGGAATAAATCCCACTTGGTCGTGGTGAATAATCTTTTTAATGTACTGTTGAATCCTATTGGCTAGTATTTTGTTGAGTATTTTCGCATCTGTGTTCATCAAGGATATTCGTCTATAGCTCTCTTTTTTAGTGGGATCCTTGTCTGGTTTTGGGATCAAGGTGATGCTGGCCTCATAAAATGAGTTTGGAAGTTTTCCTTCCATTTCTATTTTTTGGAACAGTTTCAGGAGAATAGAAATTAGTTCTTCTTTAAATGTTTGGTAGAATTCCCCCGGGAAGCCGTCTGGCCCTGGGCTTTTGTTTGTTTGGAGATTTTTAATGACTGTTTCAATCTCCTTACTGGTTATGGGTCTGTTCAGGCTTTCTATTTCTTCCTGGTTCAGTTGTGGTAGTTTATATGTTTCTAGGAATGCATCCATTTCTTCCAAATGTCAAATTTATTGCCGTAGAGTTGTTCATAGTATGTTCTTATAATAGTTTGTATTTCTTTGGTGTTAGTTCTGATCTCTCCTCTTTCATTCATGATTTTATTTATTTGGGTGCTTTCTCTTTTCTTTTTGATAAGTCGGGCCAGGGGTTTATCAATTTTATTAATTCTTTCAAAGAACCAGCTCCTAGTTTCTAGGATTTGATTTGTTCTATTGTTTTTTTGGTTTCTATTTCATTGATTTCTGCTCTGATCTTTATGATTTCTCTTCTCCTGCTGGGCTTAGGGTTTCTTTCTTGTTCTTTCTCCAGCTCCTTTAGGTGTAGGGTTAGGTTGTGTACCTGAGACCTTTCTTGTTTCTTGAGAAAGGCTTGTACCGCTATATATTTTCCTCTCAGGACTGCCTTTGTTGTGTCCCACAGATTTTGAACCGTTGTATTTTCATTATCATTTGTTTCCATGATTTTTTTTCAATTCTTCTTTAATTTCCCGGTTGACCCATTCATTCTTTAGAAGGATGCTGTTTAGTCTCCATGTATTTGGGTTCTTTCCAAACTTCCTTTTGTGGTTGAGTTCTAGCTTTAGAGCATTGTGGTCTGAAAATATGCAGGGAATGATCCCAATCTTTTGATACCGGTTGAGTCCTGATTTAGGACCGAGGATGTGATCTATTCTGGAGAATGTTCCATGTGCACTAGAGAAGAATGTGTATTCTGTTGCTTTGGGATGAAATGTTCTGAATATATCTGTGATGTCCATCTGGTCCAGTGTGTCTCTTAAGGCCTTTATTTCCTTGCTGATCTTTTGCTTGGATGATCTGTCCATTTCATTGAGGGGAGTGTTAAAGTCCCCTACTATTATTGTATTGTTGTTGATGTGTTTCTTTGATTTTGTTATTAATTGGTTTATATAGTTGGCTGCTCCCACGTTGGGGGCATAGATATTTAAAATTGTTAAACCTTCTTGTTGGACAGACCCTTTGAGTATGATCTAGTGTCCTTCCTCATCTCTTATTATAGTCTTTGGCTTAAAATCTAATTGATTTGATATAAGGATTGCCACTCCTGCTTTCTTCTGATGTGCATTAGCATGGTAAATTCTTTTCCACCCCCTCACTTTAAATCTGGAGGTGTCTTCGGGCTTAAAATGAGTTTCTTGGAGGCAACATATAGATGGGTATTGTTTTTTTATCCATTCTGATACCCTGTGTCTTTTGACAGGGGCATTTAGCCCATTAACATTCAGGGTAACTATTGAGAGATATGAATTTAGGGCCATTGTATTGCCTGTAAGGTGACTGTTACTGTATATGGTCTCTGTTCCTTTCTGATCTACCACTTGTAGGCTCTCTCTTTGCTTAGAGGACCCCTTTCAAGATTTCCTGTAGAGCTGGTATGGTGTTTGCAAATTCTTTCAGTTTTTGTTTGTCCTGGAAGCTTTTAATCTCTCCTTCTATTTTCAATGATAGCCTAGCTGGATATAGTATTCTTGGCTGCATGTTTTTCTCGTTTAGTGCTCTGAAAATATCATGGCAGCTCTTTCTGGCCTGCCAGGTCTCTGTGGATAAGTCAGCTGCCAATCTAATATTTTTACCATTGTATGTTACAGACTTCTTTTCCCGGGCTGCTTTCAGGATTTTCTCTTTGTCACTGAGACTTGTAAATTTTACTATTAGGTGACGGGGTGTGGGCCTATTCTTATTGATTTTGAGGGGCGTTCTGTGCATCTCCTGAATTTTGATGCTCGTTCCCTTTGCCATATTGGGGAAATTCTCCCCAATAATTCTCTCCAGTTTATCTTCTGTTCCCCTTTCTCTTTCTTCTTCTTCTGGAATCCCAATTATTCTAATGTTGTTTCATCTTATGGTGTCACTTATCTCTCGAATTCTCCCCTCGTGGTCCAGTAGCTGTTTGTCCCTCTTTTGCTCAGCTTCTTTATTCTCTGTCATTTGGTCTTCTATATCACTAATTCTTTCTTCTGCCTCATTTATCCTAGCAGTGAGAGCCTCCATTTTTTATTGCACCTCATTAATAGCTTTTTTGATTTCAACTTGGTTAGATTTTAGTTCTTTTATTTCTCCAGAAAGGGCTTTTATATCTCTCGAGAAGGTGTCTCTAATATCTTCCATGCCTTTTTCGAGCCCGGCTAGAACCTTGAGAATTGTCATTCTGAACTCTAGATCTGACATATTACCAATGTCTGTATTGATTAGGTCCTTAGCCTTCAGTACTGCCTCTTGTGTTTTTTTTTTGTGTTGAATTTTTCCGTCTTGTCATTTTGTTCAGATAAGAGTATATGAAGGGGCAAATAAAATACTAAAAGGGTGGCAACAGCCCCAGGAAAATATGCTTTAACCAAATTAGAAGAGATCCCAAATCGTGAGGGGGGAGAAAGGAGATAAAAAGAGGTTCTAAAAGGAAGAAAGAAAAAAAAAAGAAAAAAGAAAAAAAAAGAAAAGAATTTTAAAAAAAGAAAACACCTAAGAAAAATATAAAAAAGAAAAAATATATATATTAGATAAACTAGTAAAAAATTGTTTAAAAAGAAAAAGGTAACAGTTAAAAAAAATTTTACCCGAAGGCAAGAAAAAAAAACAAAGAGTGAAAAAGAAAAAAATTAAATTAACTGCAAGACTAAAAAAAATCATAGGGAAAAAGCCATGAGTTCCGTGCTTGGCTTTTTCCTCCTCTGGAATTCTGCTGCTCTCCTTGGTATTGAAACAGCACTCCTTGGTAGGTGAACTTGGTCTCGGCTGGATTTCTTGTTGATCTTCTGGGGGAGGGGCCTGTTGTAGTGATTCTCAAGTGTCTGCCCCAGGCGGAATTTCACCGCCCTTACCCGGGCCCGGGGTGAGTAATCTGCTCGGGTTTGCTTTCAGGAGCTTTTGTTCCCTGATTGCTTTCCGTAGAGTTCCGGAGGACGGGAATACAAATGGTGGCCTCCTGGTCTCTGGCCCGGAGGAGTCGAGAGCCCAGGGCCGCACTTCTCAGTGCGCCCTCAGAGAACAGCGCCCAGTTACTCCCGTCTGCCTCACCTCCGGCCGCGCTCCGAGCTCACGGAGCCTGCGACCGGTTCAAGGTCACCCCGAGCTGCGAGCTTACTGTCGGCTCTGTCTCTGTAGCCGGCTTTCCCGTTCCAATACCCGTAAGCTCTGCGACACTCAGACACCCCCGATCCTTCTGTGACCCTGCGGGACCTGAGGCCACGCTGACCCCGTGTGAGCTTTGCCCCGAGTAGCCTCTGGAGCGATGTCCCTCAGCGGAACAGACTTTTAAAAGTCCTGATTTTGTGCGTGGTTGCTCCGCCGCTTGCCGGGAGCCGGCCCCTGCCCCCAGGGTCTGTCTTCCCGTCGCTTTGGATTCACTTCTCCGCTGGTCCTACCTTTCAGAAAGTGGTTGTTTTTCTGTTTCCAGAATTGCTGTTATTCTCTTCAATCTGCCGATGGATTTTTAGGTGTTTGCAATCTTTAGATCAGCTATCTAGCTGATCTCCGGCTAGCTGAAGCAGTCTCAGCCTGCTACTTCTCCGCCATCTTGACTCCTCCTTTAAATTATTTCTAAATATCTTGAGGAATATTTAGTTTTGAGTCATTTTTGCATTCTTACTACACCTAGGGCTGTGCCTACCTCCAGGACATGGCTCAGAAGGACTGTCAGGATTCCAGTTGTGGTTTCCTACCACATTCTCTTTGCTTCCTTCCTGGCCCTTCATACCCAGACCCCAACATAATGAATACCATGAAGCTCCCAACCAATCCACGCATTTCTTTTTTTTCTATGTTCTTGTATATTCTACTCACTGGTGGGTTGTGAATAGACCCTCAACCCTCAGCAAGGGTTGACCCTAGGTTAGACACAAAGAATTCTAACTGATTCAGTATAAGTGTCCATATTTCTGCCCAATGACCCTAATTTTGGATCTGTATCCCAATTCAGAAATATTTCTTTCAGCCGAAATGAAGCTATATTAAAGAGGGGGGAAAAAAAAAAGGCAGGGAAGTTGTACAGAGATAGAAGCCGGGGTGCCTGGGTGGCTCAGTGGGTTAAAGCCTCTGCGTTCGGCTTGGGCTATGATTTCAGGGTCCTGGGATTGAGCGCGCGTTGAGCTCTCTGCTCAGCAGGGAGCCTGCTTCCCTTCCTCTCTCTCTGCCTGCCTCTCTGCCTACTTGTGATCCCTGTCTGTCAAATGAATAAATAAAATCTTAAAAAAAAAAAAAGAAGCCAGTTTTGTGGAAAGGAAAAGTTTTTTTGGGAAAAGGATATTCCTTTGCTTATGCATCAGATGTTTGTTGAGTGACTACAGTGTGCCAAGCACACAGTAGTTCTAGTTCCTGTGACTATGACCATGAACAAGACAAATGCTATCATGTTCATAGGGATGGAAGACATCAGGAAGTTAGATCCCATTAGCCTGGCAAACAGAACAGTGCAGAACAGAAAAATGTGGACAATGCAAAAAAAGAAATTGAAAAAAGGCTAAAACATTGGCCTGCTAAGGATTTTTACCAGTTCCTTAGAGAGGAAGAGAGTAAAACTTATTATTAGAATCACACTGTAAATCTTTTGTAGTTTATTTTATTAGGTTGCCTAGTTCAGCTGTGGTATAAAATGTGGGTCATTCCCATTTCATAGCAAGAACGCAGGCATCCTTAATGAAACCTTTTGTATATTTTATAAAGCTCTGAATTAAAGAACTTTTAGAATTGAGAGGACCAACCTGAGAATCTGAAATTAAAAATTCTGGTGCTAGGTGGGCCAGATCAGGAAAGCAGTTCCTTATGGGCACATGGCCTTAAGAAGGCATATTTGAGGCTGAAAGTGTTGTGTGTTATACTTAACGCAGTCTTTGGATGTCTGTGTGTTCTTTGATGGGCCAATAATACCTTAGAACATACCTGTCATGACACTGGTTTCGCATTTCATCACTGCTGTTTTATGCCTTTTCCCAAGTAGACTGTGACTTTCCTGGAAGAGAATCAAAAACAGTAAACTATTATATCAAACACAGGGCACAGTTTAATCACAGAGTAGTTGCTCAATGTAGATTTCTTTATGAAAAGGAAAGGGGGAAAAAAAGGAAGAACAGAAGGCGGGAATGAGGGAAAGAAGAAAGAAAAGTAGGTTCTGACTTGATACTCAGTTTGGTATCTTTTACACCTGCAGTTCTGGCTTGGTTTGATGATTCTGATAATGTACTAGATCATAAATGTCTTCTATTTGCTAAAGTAGGAAAGGCAATCAACAGATTTTAGAAATCTTACCCATATTGTATCTGCTGATTGGTTTCCTTTAAAAAAAATAGTTTCAATAGTTGTTATTGAGCATTCATTATATACCAGTTACTAAACTGTAGATATTATGATACCACCATTGCAGCTTAATTTGCGGTAATCATATAAGTTAAGTATTATCTTCTCTTTACTCAAGAGGAACCTGAATTTTACAGAAGAAAAATAACTAGTCTTAAGTTCATGTGGCTATTAAATTCTAGGGTGATTTATGTAAGCCCTAACTTGCCCTTACGGGAGAGTCCACTTCAATACTCAATGTGTGGCTTATTTCTTATCACATATACATTCCATTCAATCAGTGTTTCAGCACGCTTCTAAAAAAAAGAAAGGCTTTGGGAGCTTCAAACAAGTACATGACTTATAGAGAGATATTATTATTCTTTTGGACCCTTTGTGTAGCTGTGTATGGCTTTTAAATTCTTTGGCTCCAGGAAAAATACATAAAATAAGTATGTGGTCTGTCTGAAATAAAGAAATGAAAGAGGGAAGAGAAAAGGGAGGGAAAGAAAGAGGTAGAGCATAGAATAGAATTTATATCTCCCTTTCTCCCCCAAATACTTACTTAAAATGAACTTTAAAATCTCCTTTTCTTTCTTTTCCTTCTGTTGCATTTATAGTAAATTTAATCAATCACGGCTCTGAATGAATGAGTCACTAGTAGGGGTCCAGCAGGTGCTGAGTCATTGCAATAAGAGACCTCCTGGCCCCCAAGTGCACCCAAACTGTGGGAGTAAAAAGTGCTCCATCTTTTTTTCTTATTCTCAGCAGGAATTCACCTGACCTCAACATTGTCCGTCTTTATAAGATAACAGAGGTGTGGGGGTCAGATATTTCAAGACCTTGTGTTCTACACAAAGGTACTGTATTTTTCCTTTATTACCAGATTCCTTTGTGGATAGATACTTTTTTTCTTTAATGGAAATTCTGCAGGAAAATATAATGGAACATGTTTGGTCTGTTTTTGGTTGGTACCCAGTGTATGCTCATTCGTATACAGGGCTGGTAACCCTGACTTAACTTCTCTGTCTTTCCCGGAAGCTACCTTGTGAATATATTGTGTGTGATTGTGATCCTTTGGGGAATTCAATCAGTAAAGAAGCAGAATTCTAAATTAGCAGTTTTATTTCACTTATTCCAGTCTATTTGGATAAACAGCTCTTTGCAGGCAGAGGCTGTGTTCAGATCTGAATTCCTGACTACAACTTACAAGGGTCTTATCATTTATTTTCTTAGGTGCTTACTTAAAAAAAATAAGTAAAAATAAGTAAATATATTTACTTATAAGTAAAAAATAAATCATCGTTTTGGAATGATGATTTATTCAAAAAAATTTAAACGATATGGCAATTAGAGAAAAGTCATAGATTTATGAGGGGGAAGATCATTGTGAAAGATATTGTTGTAATACATGATATTGAATTTTTCCAGATTGAAATAGGTTGGGCTTCTATAACCAGCTCTAACTTTTCTAGAATTTTATATTCTGTATGCTATTTTTGTATATGCACAATATATATAATATAGATTATTCTTCAAATGTAGGAGAAACAAACAAAAAAAAAGCTTTCATGTCATGGAAAGATTAGCATTTTATCAAGTCCTGAGTTTTTCTCCAGTAGAGAAATGGCAGAGAGTTTGTGCAGCCCAGCATTTTAGTCTGTTGACAAAGTTTGGTAATAAACTTTCCTGTTGTTGCCTGTGAAAACATTGAAGCCTTGGTGGCCACTTTCCTGAGAGGCTAATAGCACCGGGTAATAGTAAAGAGAAACACTAGATAAAGTTCTGGTTTTAAAAAAAAAGAAAAAGAAAAAGCTGTAGTACTGGGACAACTGAACAATTAATTCAGCTCAGAAAAGTACATTAAAACAACATTAGAAATATGACTCAATCAAGTAAGGTCTGAGAAGGTCAAAGTATGACATATTATCTTCTGCTAATCTCTGGATGCATAATTCCTCAGTGTCGGGACATTTCTGCCAGCGAAAGACTTTCTGGTTTTGAGTCCTTGTTTTTAAATGACCCATGTGACATTACGTTGGTGGTTGATTTAAGACTCATTCTCCCTGCATCTCTTTTCTTTTTAATAAAAAGTGTACATATTTTAAGGTGTACAACATGATGATTTTACATGTACACATCATGAAGTGACTACCGCAGTTAAGCTAATTAGGATAGCTGTTTCCTCACATACTTTTATTTGGTTTCTTTCTTTCTTTCTTTCTTTCTTTCTTGTGCTGAGAGCACTTGAAATCTACTCTTTGCACATTTCCAGTATTCAATAGAGTGTAATGAATTATGGGCACACTAGACCTCTAGATTTATTCATCTTACTTCACTGCAACTTTGTACCCTTTGTCCAACATCTCACCATTTGCCCCACTTCTCTGCCCCTGGTAAACACCACTTTACTCTCTGCTTCTAAATATTTGGCTGGTTAAGATTCCACATAGAAATGAGGTCACCTGGGGGCGCTTGGGTGGCTCAGTGGGTTAAAGTCTCTGCCTTCGGCTCAGGTCATGATCCCAGGGTCCTGGGATTGAGCCTCGCATCGGGCTCTCTGCTCAGCAGGAAGCCAGCTTTCTGTTCTCTCTCTCTCTGCCTGCCTCTCTACCTACTTGCGATCTCTGTCAAATAAATAAATAAAATCTTAAAAAAAAAAAAAGAAGTGAGATCACCGGATCTGTGTTCATTCATAGTACTGTGTGTATGTGTGTGTGTGTTCTACAAACCTTCTAGCTCAGATGCGTTTTTCATGTTTCATTTTCAGCTATGATAGCTGAATTGATGTGACCACAAAGACTGCTTTAGTGGAATTTGTTCTGAGGATAATATATAAAACTCTGCTAGCAGAAAAGGAGCTGTGAAATGACCAAGAAAACATGTATCATTAAAAAAAATGTAAGAAGAGAAAAAACTCAAAATCTAACCTAGATGGTTTCTGCTTTGAAGTGCAGGATTTCATATTCATATGTCTTCTAAGAAGACATATTTGGAAATAAAGCTGAGTTTTTATTTTTTTCTTAGGAGCTCCAAGGTCGTGTACCAGCTAGTGCAGCTTCACAGAAAAACAAAAATTTTATGTCCTTAAAGGATCATTTGTCATTAGAGATGGGTTTTCTACAATACTAATTTATAGAAAATCTAAGAGTTTGTAATACATCTATTTTCATATGAGGAAATACGTATCTTATGCTTTTTTCCATCAACCCCCTAGTTGAGATAACAAACTGTAGACGGCAACTTACATAGTTTTTATAAAGAGAACCTGAGAAGTTAGGTGACATAACATAAGCAATGAGAGTAAAATTGTCATTGTAGGGCTAGATAAGTCCTGCTGGGAATGAATTGGAATATATCCTTACTATTTTATGTGCTAGACTTTAGGGTCTGCAAATGATACATCTACAAACTAGGATGTGTAATAGAGACAGGAGGGAATGATTCAGTTCCACTTAATCTGACACGCATAGAGTTTGACCAAAATTAACAGCCCTTTATTCAACATCTGCCATTAGCTCTGCACATGGTAGATGATGGGGAAAGCTGGAGAAGGAGGACAAGAGTTGGTATTTTCTTTTATATTTATAATCAAGGGGCTGTGAGAAAGGAAACCAACATCTATTGTGTAACCTGTATTCAGTACCCTGAAGATATCTATGTCCTAATCCCTAGGACCTGTGAATATACTCCCTTACATGGTAAAAGAGACATTGGGCGTGCCATTGAGCAAAGGATCCTGAAGAGATTATCCTGGGCTATTCAGAAAGGCTCAATGTAATCACAAGCTCCTTAGGAGTGAAAGACGGATGCAGGAGAGTCAGAGAGATGGGACCACGGAAGCATAGGTTGGAGTGATAGGGAGCTATGAGTTAAAGAAAGTGTAAAGCCCGCGGAAGCTGCAAAAGGCAAAGAAATGGGTTCTCCTCTAGAGCCTCCACAATAAGCACAGGTTTGCCTCCCCATATAATTTTAATTTTTAAATTTAATATAATTTTAATTATTGAAGTATAATTGATATGTATTAGTTTCAGGTGTACAACATATTGATTTAATCATTCTATATATTACTTAATGCTCACCACAATAAGTCTAGTCCCATATGTTACTATCCTATTATTGACTGTATTCCCTATCTATACTTTTCATCTCTCTGACTTATTTATTTTATAACTGGAAGTTTGTACCTCTTAATCCCCTTCATCGATTTTGTCCATTCCTCCCATCCATCTCCCCTCTGGTAACCATGAGTTTGCTGGTATTTGAGAATTTATTTTGTTTGTTTGCTCATTTTTGTTTTTAGATCCCACATATATATGAAATAATATGGTATTATAATGTGGTAATAATATGGTATTATCTTTGTCTCGGTACCCTCCAGGTCTATCCATGTGTCACAAGTGGGAAGACCTCATTCTTTTCTATGGCTCAGAAATTGTCTACTGTGTGTCTCTGTGTCTGTATTATTCTTCTATCTATGGATTCCTGGGTTGCGTCTATAACTTGGCTATTGTATCTAATGCTGAAATAAACAGAGGGGTCCATTTATCTTTTTAATTAATCCAGTACTGAAATTACTGGATCATACCTACCCATTTTAAGCTTTTGATCTCCAGAAATATAATGGATTTACATGATTTGAGCAACTAAATTTGAGATGATTTATTGTAGCAATAATAGTAAATTAATATATTATTATATCATCTTATCCCTATTCCTATTAATGCCATGGAAAGGTTATTGGTATCCCTTTGAAGAAACTCATACTATGCTCATATAAGTGTACAAATTTTGGCAAGCCATTCATCTAGTGAATAGCAAAGCAAAAATTTAGACTCAAAGGTGAATTTTGAACTCCATCAGAATGGAAACTAGTGAATTAAGGATCTGTAATTCTAGAGTATATCATTAAGTTTTAAGTTACATTACAGTAACAAAAAAGTTAGATAAAAGAAATGTGTCTTTGGATTGGAATGTTAGTTGGGATCACAGAAGAAATTACTTTTGTTTGAGTTTAGAGGAGTGGCAGAGAGAAAGACCATGAGGTTAAATAGGGAAAAGTGAGTGTGACCAAGTGAGAGGGCAGTGAGATGATTAACATGATAATAGAAAGTAATGTATATCTTGGGGAATAGTATGTTAACTGGAAAGAGTGGTTTCAGATTACAAAGAAGCTCAAATCCAGACACATAAATTTAAATTAGATTTAGAAGGCAGTAAAGAATAATAGCCAACCCAAGTTGTTTATGAAAGTTTTTTGTTACTTATTTCCAGCACAATTTTATTTAAAAAATAGGTCTTATAGTGTTTAGGTACTATACTATCAAAGTTTGGTCTTCCCAGCATTCTGTAAGAAAGATTGATATCAGGGAAACTAACTGAAGGCCATTTAAGTAATGTAACCATGAAATAAAGACCTTGGTGAGGGTGTTGTTTAGAAATTTAGGGGAGGTTTCTGGAAATCATGTTGAAGGAACAAATACTAGACAAATCAGAGATGATTCAATTTAATTTAATTTTAGTTTAATTCCTTGGGCAAATGGTTGGGTCAATGAAAGTTACAGAGAATTTAGAGGAAGAGGCAGGGAAAACTAATTAGATTTTGGAAATGTTGAGTTTTTGTTGAAAACACGACATGGAAATCAAAATATTCACTAGATTTCTGAAAAAAAGTTTTAAAGTTCAGGATATAAGGATAAAGGATATAAGTGGAGGGGCACAGGTAACTAGCTTTTCAAAAGCAAAATTGTTAGGGACACGGGGATAGGATAATGCATTGAGTTTTGGGGAAACCCACAATTTAGGATGTAGGAGAAGAAAGTGGAGTGATGCGCAGAGTTGACTTACAGAGTAGGAATGAGATTGTATGTATCATGGACACCAAGGGTTGAAGGGATTCCAAAAATGATGGGTCAAATAGTGCTGTCAAACACAACAGAAGCTTCTTGGCAGAGAAGTCTGAAAAGAGGCCGCTGAACTCGAGGATTCTGTATTAAGGAAGTTTTTAGTGAATTTTGAAAGACAATTTGTTGAGGTTGGAAACAATGTAATCAATTGAAGAACTGAAAAAAATGGAGAGGCACCTGGGTGGCTCATTCAGTTAAGTGTTTGCCTTAGGCTCAGGTCATGATCTCAGGGTCCTGGGATTGAGGGCCATGTCAGGCTCCCTGCTGAACAGGGAGAACACTTCTCCATCTCCCTATGCCTGCTGCTCCCCCTGCTTGTACTCTCTCTCTGTCAAATAAATAAATAAAAAGTCTTTAAAAAACTAAGAGACTTAGTATGCTATTCACTTTGTAAGTAAAAGTCAGACGAAAGACAGTAGTAACTAGAGAGGATAGTAGAGGTCATTCCCACACAACTTCCTGCTATTCCTTCTCATCCTTCCCTCTTCTTGGGTGTGTTACTTGTGTGTATGTACACATAAATACATGTGTGTTTGTTGATATGTATGTGAGATCTATATCTATATCTATATCTATATCTATATCTATATCTATATAGACCTTGTTAGAAGATGGAGGAGGAACAGTAAAGTATCCTGCCAACTAGAAGGTACTTTGAAACCAAAAAATGAAGAAAGCCACTTTATATCATTTATAGTTATATTCAGGGAAACTCACAGATGGGGGCATCAGGCGAGATGATGATTCAGGCATCGCACAGCTATTCTCTGCAGAGTCTCAACCTTAATCCACGGATTTTATAGAGTGAGGGGATGTGCAGAGGTCACTGTGGTGAGGCCAAAGAGTTTAACCTTTCATAGACCTCATGGTGCCCTCTGTTGTGTCTGAGGGGAAGAAACTGTATGATATCTGTGAGTGATCTAAACAACTTTAGGGAGGGTCAGAATAAGCCTTCCAGCATGTAGCCCCAAGGGAGATCATTACAGGAGGACCAAAGATAGAGTTAGTGTTGTCAGCATTCCTACAGACCTATTTATATTACAGAGCAGTTAGGGCTGTAGAAGAAGTTGGAGAAAAGAGGTAAAAGAAATAACAGAAATACCAATTATAGTATGGGTGTCCCTTGGAGAGCACTTTTCTGAGGGACTTTTGGTCTCTGGAAGGAAATCTCAATATTTCCATCTTTTTTCTTTACTCTATTTCCTGGGGATGAAGAGCTGGCTGATTCTTGGGTTCTCCTACAGTGCCTTCTACATTTGTGGTATATCCTAGTTATGTCAAGTATTGCTCCAAAGAGATAAGAAAAACTATCTGAAAAAGGAAATAAACAGAGCTTCAAAACATGGGAGGTTTGTATGAGCAGAATGTAGATAGTTCATTGAGAAATTGGAGAGTGCTTTTAATCTAATGGAAAGGCCATGAGCAGTTCAGGCATTCACTGTTCAAAATATTTGGATCTATGTTGCTTATCAAGACAATATACTTTGACTCCTTTTTTTGTGCCAGTGTGAATTAACACAGCACTGGGTTAGAAATGTGTATGTTATTCTGCTGAAAAGGTGAGAGAAGGATTGGGAATTGGAGTGAGTTCAGAGTTGCATTGGTCAGATAGTTATTGGCACTAGATATTTTATCTAATTTAATCTTCACAACTCCATAAAGCAAATGTTTTTTTTTATTATGGTCTAAAATATACATCATATTTATGATATGTAATAAATATATTTATAAATACTTATATATTTTTATATATAATTTAAAATTTTAATCCCTTTTAAGTGTATCGTTCATTGTGGTATTAAGTACATTGCAATGTTGTACAATGATTCCCATTATCCATCTCCAAAACTTTTTCATCATCCCAAACAGAAACTGTTTCTAATAAAAAGTAACTGCCCATTTACCTCTCCCTCTCAGACCCTAGTAAGTTCTATTTTTTTGTTTTTATGAATTCACCTATTCTGGATACTTCATAAAGGTGGAATCAAATGCTATTTGTCCTTTTGTGTCAGGCTGATTTCATTGAGTGTACTTTCCAAGGTTCACTCCTTTTGGAGCATGTATCAGAATTTCCTTCTTTTTTGCAATTGAATAATATTCTATTGTTTATAGATATCATATTTGTTTATTCTTTGTTGATGGGTGATTGGGTTGTTCTACCTTTTGGCTATTGTGAATAATAATGTTATGACAATTATTGTACAACTATCAGTTTGAGTTCCTGCTTTTAATTCTTTGGAGTATATACCTAGAAATGGAATTGCTGGAGGCAAGGGCTTTTATATGTTTCTCTTTCTCTAATAAAAAATCGAGACTGAAAAAATATTAACTTTCCAAGAACCATGTAAGTGGCAGAGCAGGGATTCCAACTTGACCAAATGTTTCTGATTCTAAAACCCATATGCCCTTTTTCTAATATGTTGACTTATGAGTTTTAATATATTTTTACTTTGCTATTATGAAAAACTTATATTTTTCTTATAGGGCACTTCTGCCTTTCAAATTACCTAGAATGCATTGACATGACCACACACACACACACAAAAAGATCTTGTTAAAATAGTAACTATTGATATTGTCATCATCATTTTTATTGTGTCTAGAAAATATGTGTTATAAAAGTTAAAATATAAAAAAAATGGGAACAACGCTTCAGTTGTTTGTTGTCTTAAAATTTTTGTAACTAGAAATAGACTAAACTTATTCCCAACTCATTCAGATTGCACGTTGTATGTCCTGAGGGAGATTGCTTTACAATACCATTTTTTGTACATATATAAATAATTAAGTAGGGTCACCTTTTCATTCTATAATTTACATTTGCCTCATATTAATCACTGAATTATTTATATGCAAGAAGAAACACAAACCAAACCAAATGTCTGTGAATAAGATGGAAAAGAAGAAAAATGAATATTGCCCAAGAGACCAGTCGAACATCAAAGTGTATTGTTACCTACAATGGCACCTCTCATGAGATGGATTTTTTTCAAATACTCCTACAGTCTTCCAACAGTGACAGTGAGATGATGGGTGTCATGCTTGTACAGTACATGTACTGATGCTTAGAACAGAAAATGACATCCACTCCTACTGTTCTGAATTACGAGGAGTCAACTTTGAACTTCCCCCTCACCCTACACCTGCTTCCCAATAAAAGTAAACTTTCTATCTACTAATCCTGAAATGCAGTTCTGCTTCAGGATTTATTTCCCTGTATAAACCTTCTTTTCCCTGTATAAAGCCTTCTTTTTTCTTATGGAGTGATTGCTAATAAGCTCTTTTATTGGAGTGTATGTGCCTAAAATTCTGAGCAAAAATTCTAGAAAAACATACACTTAGTTTCTGAACAACAACCTCGTGGATTATGTGTTTTCAAAGTACATATTAGATGAACCTAATTCAGGCAAATCCAGGCGAGGGGAACATAATGAAAATTGGGTTTTGATTGTGGAATTAGTATCTCACTATACATTACTCATAATAATAGTTTTGGCCAGCTTTGAAATGCTTATAACTTTTATTTTTTGTTTCTCAAGAGACCTAAGAAATTTAAGTGTCTTGGGCAGTATATCCTGTCATATTTGTGGCTTAGTAATTGATAAGGCATAAGAGATTTATCTCTACCCATGGTTACTCCATTGTATACCTGAAGATTGCTACTGCTCAATTTGAGATGCTCAATTGGAGATACTTCTCAATTTGAGGACAATCGTCAATAGTTTCAAAAATTGTCAATAGTTTCACATTTTCTGTCTGGCTTGATTTTAAGCCTTCTTTTTTCTTATGGAGTGATTGCTAATAAGCTCTTTTATTGGAGTGTATGTGCCTAAAATTCTGAGCAATCATATTTTTCAGTCTATCTGTAGAAACACCAAAGATAAAGATTTGCCCTCAATTTCACTGTTGGCTTTTTTTTTTCCATATTGTGCTTAGAATACCAGTTGATTCTATTTTATTTAGACACATTTCTAACCTCCTGGGGATAAATTTGTCTGGAAAACTTAAGTCCACTTATATTTTAGCTCTTTCCCTATGGGGTGTATTAAGTGTCTTCACATTAAAAAATGAAATACATTCCTACATTTTCTTACTTAATTAAACTTTCTTATAACAGTGGTTTGCATCTTACATATTTTATATATCACAGTATTTGTAGTGCTTTTTATGGATTTTAGCTCATAAAACTGCATATGAATATAAAGTGGGTTTTATTTATGATTACTCTCTTTAAATGTTTATCACAGGATAGGAAGTATACATAACATTTAATGGAATACCAATCATTTTTACCTTCTAATTAAACATATTCCCTGAACACCAGCATGACCAAAGGGGTTCTCTTTTTTGAGTTCTTTATGGGAATATATATATGACAAGGTGAGCAAACTGTAATTGATTTTAATCATTATCATCATCTTCACATTTACTAACATGTGCTATATTCTTACTATGCCTCAGTCCTTGGCTAAGTTATAGGTATCATTTCATTTTTCTTCTCAACAACCTTTTGAAAAAATTGTTTGTTACCTTGAGTTGATAAGTAAGGAAATTGAGGATTGGCAAGATTCAGTAACTTGCTCAAGGTCACATAACCATTAAGTGATAGAAACAGGAGTTGAAGATAAGTTTTTTTTACATCAAAGAATGATGTTAACTCTTATTTTTTTCTGCTCCTTAAAGTCTGGATGGCCATTGAGAAATTGGTCAGGATAGATCCCAATGATTAGTCTCAGATTGAGATTTACTAATATTTAAGGTAAAACTGTTGAGTTTACATAATATACCATATAGGAAGGGAAACATACTTTCCTAGAACAGAGTCTACCATCAGTAGAAGAGTTTAGGAATGTTGGCTGAGTATTGGGATTGAAGAAAGGTGATTTTGAGTGTCAGTTTCTTGTAAGGGTCTTTGACAATTGCCTTTGAATCTGGTTCCTTAGGAAACCTACCCATTTCCATGAGAGAAACAAGTCACTGAGAAATGACAAGAACAAGGCAATCAGCAAATTTGAAACAACATAGACATGATAAAAATCTAAAAGAATGAAACATTCCTGTTCGGGGTCTGATATGAGTCCTAATAATGTTGAGGGGAACCTCTTCCTTTCTCATCCAGAAAATAATTGGTGTTGCCATGGGGAAGATAACTTTAATATCAGAATTATGGAAGCCCTGGGATTAGTGCTAGGGATTAAGAGAAGAGTGATACTCTGAGGCGTGTCTGAGGAGACACCAAGCTTCAAAGTGCTGACAAAGGTCTGTAGAGACCAGAAAGAGAACATGGTAGCCAACACTTCCCAAAGGGTATGTTGGTTGGCTTGGACTACTATAGCAAAATAGGACAAACTGGTGGCTAATACACAACAGAAATTTATTTCTCACTGTTTCAGAGGCTGGAAGACCAAGATCACAGTGCTAGTATAGTTGGGTGAAGACCTTCCTGGTAGCAGACTTTTCACTTTATCTTTACACAGCAGATAGGACTAATAACTCCCCAAAAGCCCTCCTTCCTAATACTATCACTTTGGGTGTTAGTATTTAAGAGACATTCATACAAAAGAGGAATGGAAAAAGGGACAACTTCTTCTCCAAAAGTCTATGTTAATAAATAATCCTCAAAATGATTTATTAAAAATCCTAAAAATTCCTAAAAATTAAAATGATTTATTAAAAATCCTAAAAATTCCTAAAAATCTAGGAAAAGCCTAGATTTGGGAGAATTGAGGTTAAAAAAAATATGCTGTTTTTTAAAAATTTAAAAACTGTTTTTAAATTCTCTCTTGTTACATCCGGATTGTAATTGTACAGTACAAACATTCATATTATTGTCCTGGTATATGTTGCTAATATCTCCTTTCCATTCGAGATGCATTATTCATCTTGATTTAATACTTAAAACTTTCCTCAATTTTGATAGTTGATGGGTTGCCTTTTGGTGGGTGGAATGCATTAGTTTCCTTAGTATCTCTCAAAGTTTTGCTTTTGAATTAAATAGGATTGTTCAGGAATGAATCAAGTAAAAAATATTTATTATATATCTCACCTCAGTGCCCACTGGACTACCTAATGAATAGTACTTAATTCATGACTTGAGTTGAAGGTTGCTATCTGAATACTCTCTAGGTGTAGACACACTCTGCATTTTTCACCTCTGTTTAATTATGTCTTCCAAAGCCGAAATGATTTCAGAGCATAGTCTTATTTTGCTGAAATTCTTATTCTTTTTTCTCCTACTTCATCAAATAAACAAGTATGTTCTGGGTATGCAGAAGATATATATTACTATTATCATTTCCTTTCTTAATCCCTGTATCTACTCCTTCAGCCCACACATAACCACAGAATGATTCAGTTGATAATTTTAAGGGCTCAAACAAACTACATTTCCCTTGATTAACTATATAACAAGCTTCACACATGGAGCTATAAATTCTCTTCATCCTAGGCTGCAAAATTTTGTATTTGAAATCTGAGATGTCTGGGACTTATGTTTCAATGATGTTTTGGATAAAACTTCCTTCAGGTCACCTAGGAAAGAAATTACTGTGATTGATTCCTTTAGTCCTGATACTACTAACTGAAAAGAGACATTTTCAAATATCAGCGCACATAAATGCAAAAGGGAAAAATGTCAGGAAGAGAGGTTGTCTCATTGATTTTAGTTTCCAGCATTCCAAATCTTACTACTCTTGTCTTATTTTGGGATACCCTAGACTGGATGGCTTAAATGACAGAAAGTTATTTTCTCACAATCCTGGAGCCAGAAGCCCAAGATCAAGACTTAAGACCTAGATAAATACCATGATGAAGCCCAAGATCAAGACTTAAGACCTAGATGAATACCATGATCAAGTTTTCTGGCTTGTAGATAGCTGTCTTCTTGCTGTGTTCTGGGGTGGCCGCGGCAGGTGGGGACGAGTAAGCTCTCTGGTGTCTTGTCTCATAAGGACATTAATCTCATCATGAGAACCCATCCTCATGTTCACATCTAAATCTAATTATCTCCCAAACATCCCATATCCAGTCATCACACTGGAGTTTAGGACTTCAGCATAGGAATTTTGAGGGTTATGATTCTGTCCATAGCACCTCTTTACAGTTGTGAATAGCTTCAAACAATTACTAATATTCACTGAGAAATTGGTATGAGCTCACATCTACACTGGATTCTGTGGGAAATATAAAAAGAAGGAAGAAGACATGAAAAGATGATTTGGATTTTAGTAAATTTAGATAGATCCTTTAGTACAAAAACATAGATACAAGACTTCATTCCCTATAAGAATTTTTTAAATGGCAGAATGCTTTTGGGTTTCATCATCGAGGAGAAAAATCTTTAGTTTCAGGTTCACAAAAAGGCATGGTGGGAAAAATAGAACAGTTATTCCTTTAAGATACTTCCTTTATGATTACTAAGAATTGTCAGAACATAGACCAGAGTAGGCTAGAGAGTTCTATCAATCTATCAGCCCCCCCTTCCTTTTTAAAAATTGTGCTTACATTTTTTACAGGTTTACATATCTGTATAAACTGGAGATAGAATGCCTATAACTTACATTCTTGTCAGTTCATCTGGGTCTATTATTTTACTCATAAAATATAAAATTGCTTATGAGAAGAAGTAAGGTAACTTAACCAGAAAGGAAAAGTATTATTACATGCCTACAAGCAGACATTTTTATACTATACTTGGTTTAATTCTCATAATCACTCCTCCAAAGTAACTATTTTTATCCCCATTTTACGCACAAAGACATTAAATTCCAGGAAGATTAAATAACTTGCTTTAAACCAGTTTTAAAAAGCACTTGTTCTGCCAATAAGTGGTAGAGATAGAATTTTAGTCAGACCATGTTTACTCCAAAGCCCATAATCTTTTCATCATACTATTTCCCTGAGAAAACTACACTCAACTTATGTTTGGTAACTGAGTGTCTGTTTGGTTCTGTGCGCTTCTCAAGCTCATCTGCATATTCACAGTGTTTGATTTGCCTCTATCTCTTCATCCTCTCCAACAGTTACATCAGATATCTAAGCAAGTTGAAAAGGATACAAATTCATCTTTCCTTCGTTCTGCCAATTGTTCCTAAACAATTCCATGCAAAATAATGAGAATGGTATTGCTCTTTTGTATTGCGTAGAGATATTCTAAATAATGTTCTAAAAGAAATATAATAGATATTATATGAAGATGAGGGTCTATGGTAAAATAAATTTGGGAAATTCTGGTTTAAATGGATAAACAGATTTGTACCTTGCAGGACTTCTTACATCTTAAAATGCTAATGTGTGGTGTAGATTTCAAAGAGGAAAATGACCTGCTGTGTTACCACAAATTATTTGACCACAAAACCCTATTTTTATTGAATAACTATTAGAGTCTTACAGAACCTAGAATTCTCTAGAGTACAATTTGAAGCACTGACTTCTGGCAGTGAAGGACACCTGTTTCATCTAAGTGGTTTTCCTATGGTCACTACGAGAGTACATTTATCTTGTGAGTTAAAGCTTAAAAGCCCAGAATGCATATGTGGATGAGCTAGTTCTTTCAGTTCAATTGGTAAAGCAGTTTGGGGGAGACGATAAACCACACAAACATGAGCACAGAGTTCTGTTTGTCTGTGTAGCTCAGAGCAAGGTGCATTTAAGATTGTATTGCTCTGGTGGAGTGGGAGTGTGGGTAGGGTGGGAGTGTGGGTGGGCGGCATTCATTTTAGGCCACCATTATGAAAGTAGAACTTGCTTGCTTTTACTATCAGCACAATATGTGCCTTTGTAAACAGGACACAATCTGGAACCTGATTCCTGTATTAAACACTTTTCTGTAGTTCATTTTTAGAATTTTGAGCTTAGATTCCTCATGCTGTTATAGAGCAGGCTTAATTTGTGCCTACAGAAGGCAGTTCTCTTGGAGTCTGGGGGTATTATGGGAAAGCAATACATGAATTGGCATTGGTGGGGAGAGAGAAAAACTGATTGCCACAGATCATTCTCGAGCTTCCAACCATCTGGAGGATGCCATATGGAGGAGGGAAGAGTTCAGAGAAGACCAGCACTTAAATCATCAGACCCATTTTAGTCTCCATTGGACTAGATTTGATCATGAAGAGCTGACTATAGTTCTATTATGGCTACTCGACTCATACAGGAGCAGGTTAAAATGATGAGTTCACCATTTACTAGCTGTATGTTTATTTTCAAATTACCTGATTTTTCTAAACCTTGTATTAATCATCAGTAATATGAATATAATTCTCATTTGGACTTACTGTTATTGTTAATAGACATAAAAGCATTTATATTGTGCCTTGTTTATAGTTGATAGTGGGTATAGCTTTCCTTTTGATCCCAGACTTTTGGGTGGGGTTGGAGAAGGACTTGATCAGTGGGTAAGAGGAGCTCACATAGAGGGAACATATCCTGGTGCTTTCCTATATTTGATACTGTTTCTGTGTTAAGAGGGCTGGTCAGTTTTACATCCTAGATACTAGATGCCAAGTGCACTTAATTTCCAGTGAACTTTCTTCAGTTCTTTTTTTTTTTTTTTTAAGATTTTATTTATTTATTTGACAGAGATCACAAGTAGGCAGAGGCAGGCAGAGAGAGAGAGAGGGAAGCAGGCTCCCTGTTGAGCAGAGAACCTGATGCAGGGCTCGATCCCAGGACCCTGGGATCATGACCTGAGCTGAAGGCAGAGGCTTAACCCTCTGAGCCACCCAGGCGCCCCAACTTTCTTTAGTTCTCACTTTACTTTTCCTCTCTGCAGACTTTGATTATGAAGAGTACTTTCTCTTAAAATTCTTTGACTTCTACAATGATCTACTATCTTAGTTCTACCTAATTATGTTACTACCATGTCCTCCAGCTTTTGAAAAGATTTTGTTCTGGTTATCCATCACTGCATAACAACCTGACTCCAAACTTTCTGATGTAAAACAATAACATCTTATTTTTATCCCTTATGGTTTTGGAGGTTGACTAGCTCGACTGGTAGTTCTCAGGTTCTCCCATGGAGTTGAAATCAGAGATGAAGGGCTGGAATCATCTAAGATTTATTCACTCATGTCTGGCTCCTAGAAGAAGTGGGGGATATGTGAATCCATGGGGGCTGCAGCAACTAGGGGCCTTTGGGCATCTATTTGTATATATGTAGTCAGTTTTCATAGTTTTTAATACAGCAGCTTCAGGGTCCACATGCTTCTTACATGGTGAATCAGGGCTTCAAAGATACATTTCTGAGCTAGGTAGGTAGATTGAGAGAGATGGAGAGAGAGAGAGAAGGATAACATTTTATGACCTAGCCTCAGAGGTCATGCATCGTCACTTCTAAAACATTTTATTCATCAAGACCATCACAAAGGCCTTCTCAGTTTCAAGGAGAGGAGAAATCAACTCTGCTCTTGCTGGCAGGGAGACAAGATTCTGAAATCAAATATTTTTGTTGGTACTTTGGGAAAATAGAACTTACCACAGTCTGCCCTCTGGCCCCAACAGTGTTCATCCCTTTTACATCCAAAATGGACTCACTCCATCCCCTAAGACAATCCCCCCTCCTCAAATGATCATGCCATTAATGACAATTGGATCACTCTCAAGGGCAGGATCTTATAATGAGGTTTAGACATGGGTGAGACTCCTCAGAGTGGTGCCCTTTCAGAAAGAGGCAGAATAGCCATCATTGGTCTGTAGCAATTTAGAAAAAGGAACTGGGCATATGTTGCCAATTCCTTGATTACAGTTTAGGTATACTGTCTGGGAATGATTTTTCACATTTGTCTTTGCCCTTCTCATAAAAATAGTTCCTGTGTTTGGAGACCTCCCCCCCCCCCCCCAGTCCCCAAGTCTGTTTCCTTCTGGTAGAAACTCAAGCATGGCCTCTTTCATTTGGTGCTGTTTGTGGTTTGTTTGTTTGTTTGTTTGTTTGGTTTTGGTTTTGTTTTGTTTTGTTTTTCCTAGCCAACCTGATATAATTCTTTTTCAAAATTTGGTGTCTTTTTGAATGTATCAATCTCTAAACCATTACATTAGACAAAAGTAACACCCATGGATCTCTTCAGGATGACAATCCCTGTGGTGTCTTGAGCTTCCTTTGACACACTTGTGGGATAACACACTTCAGAGTCTTAGAAGTCCTACTGTGTGATTGAAAGGATCTGTGAGACATGTCTTGATATTCTTAGAAGGTCTTTGTCTTTTTCAGGTGTTACCTTAAATTTTTTCTTTCTTTCTTTCTTTCTTTTTTTTTTTTAAGATTTTATTTATTTATTTATTTATTTGAGAGAAAGAATGAAAGAGAGAGAGCAAGTGTGACAGGGGTGAGGTGAGAGGGAGAAGCAGACTCCCCACCAAGCAGGGAGCCCGATGTGGGACTCAATCCTGGGACTCCAGGATCATGACCTGAGCCGAAGGCAGTTGCTTAACCAACTGAGCCACCCAGGCACCCCTTAAATTTTTCTTAATACAGGTTTTTATACTTCGACTCCTTCCTGGCTCTATCATTACACCATGTTTTCTAACTGCATGCTCGATGTTTTCTGTATCCTAAAGTTATTTCTTAATTTTAGGATTGTTTTTCTTCCAGAGAGACTCAAAATGAAAAGGTCCTATTTACTCAGCAAGCCCTGACTCCTTTATGTTTAAGAATTCTTTCTTTTGGTGATGGCTCTCCTCATGCACTTCACCACAGTCAGCTAGAAGGTGGGCAGCCACTTCAGTGCTCTGTCTGAGCTCTTACATCATCTAGTTCATTAAGTGCATTTTCCCTATTTTCCACATTATGGCAGGCACTGGTGTTGCTAAACTTTCTAACAATGCCTTCAGGCTCGCCAGACTTTCTGGCAATTCATAGAGTTGAAGATTACATGTCTCAAGATAAAAGGCCAACTTTTCATGACCTTTCTTGGAAGTCATGCATACTTCTGCATTGTATTTGTTTAGATGATCATGAAGGCCCACTGAAGTTGAAAAGGAAGGGAAATAGACTCTACTTCTTAATAGAGAAATGGCCAGAGTCTAGAAAATATATGGGAATAAAAATTCTGTGACAATTCATGCAAAATATAATCTAAAACATCTAGAATATAGTTCTTCCCAAATGTTTTGTTTTTCCTCCACTCCTTTTCTTTCAATAATTGTGCACCTGGTGATTTCATCTACACTCATGGCTTCAAGTAAAATACTATGTGTGACTATCTCCAAAATCATTATCATCACCCTAGTTATAACCATTATTAAATAGTTATCACATTTTAAACACCTGTAGTAATCCATGCACATATTATTACAGTGTTAATAATTATGAAGTTTAAAAAAATAATGGTATGAGCAATAATAGTACCTATTTCATATAGGTATGAAAATTTAATGAAATGTGGTGTCATAAAAAAGTTAGCCTTGTGAATTTTTAATCACCCATGATCTTTTTCTTCCCATCCCCAAAGTCATTGCAAATAGGCTATGTGGTCTAAATAAAATTAATTAGTTTGTTATTCAAACACAGTCTCAAGAACTTTAACACCACAACCTACACCTGTCTTGATTGCCAATTTCTGTTCTCCCATATAGAAATGCTTGAGCCATCACTAGAGAGATTATATATGCAATATTAGGCAAGATGTCTACTGCTGAGTGAATGCTTGGTACCTTCCTTTCCTTTGCAGAGAACTAAGTTGAGTACTAAGAACCATAGAACATTAGTAATGGAGGGCATGCAGTGATGCCATGGGGATCTTAGACATTGTCCACTGATGCAGAATAGTTCACTTGTTGCTCTCCAGAAACTATAGGTATCCAAGAAGATGTCTCTTAGTTGAGACTCTCTGCCAATGCTTCAACTTGAACAACTCTGTTTTTGCTTGTTTTACAAATTAGGGTTCTATTCAAGATTTTCTTTGGGAGAACCACAGTTTCTACTTTCAAAAATTTAAAAATCACCAATAATAATCACCAACCCACTTTTAAAGATGAAGAAACTGAGACTCAGAAAATTGACCTCCTCAAAGTCACATTCGTAACAAGAGGCAGAGGCAGCACCATCATTAGAGTCCATAACTGATCCTTTTAGAGGGCTCTGTTGGTGCAGGGTCATATCCTCCTGGCCCCTTTCACTCAAAGCTCCAAGGGAAGACTTTGAATTACCTGCACTGTTATCCTTTAACTTGAATTCTTTCAGTAGGGAGGCTGCTCTGCTGGAATGTAGGGAATGTTGGAAAGCCTGAAAAATTAACAGCCTCCAGGATCAAGCCCAAATAATAAGTAACAGAATTTTGGTTAAAATACTCCAGGTTCCTTGTTCACTACAGCTAATAACCCTGAGGTGTGTGTTCTATAATGCTGATCTGGGACTTGCCCTGTGGGATTAAGCTGTTGTTATCCATAGGGGTAGTTTACTTGATAATATTCTTAAGTAATATACCTATTTGTTTCCTTGTTCCCCTTCCAGAGTATCTTTGAGATTACAGCACTGATAAACTTCTTTCACTAGAGTCCTTGTCTCAGGACCTGTTTGGGGAAAAAATAAAATTATGACTCACTATATAGTTTTTGACTCCCTATATAGTTCTGGGGCTTGAGTTAACAATTGGTGGATGAGTAGATTGGCGAAAAGCAAATTGAGTGGAAGACTGGGTAGAAGTTGGAATGTGAGTAGCTTGTGTTTCCCATAGATCACGAAGAATTATGCCACCTTGGCACAGGTCCTTCCAACCTGTGCAACCCACTTTGCTAGCTTCCTGTTTTATACTTTCATTGTACTTTATGTCCACTCAAACATTACCATTCTACTTTGATAACCTAACTGTATTCTATCTTCCCTGGCTTATCATGACATTCTCAAAGTTAGCAGCCTCTCATTCATGCAGCATGTCATGCAGTGCTTGGCACTGAGTTCACTGGGTTGGTGGGGGCTAAGTGAATCACCTTCCTTGTATACTGGTAAAATGGGTCAGAAGCTCATCTAACAGAAGCAAGTAGAAAATCAGGTGCCTACACAAGATCAGGGGAAAGAGCTTAGCTGTGAAGTTGTAAGAACTCACAAACCATAAAAGGTTTTTAAGTACAGGAGCAACATTAGGAAAGTGCTATTTATGGAAGAAAATGCATTGAAGCTATACTTAAAATAGATCAGATCAAGTGAGCTTAAAGTCAAGGAGGCTGACAAGAGAGCTCTGCTGTAATTCAGGTATGAGGGGATGGCTTGTGGGGAGGGGGAAGTCGTGTCCAGGAGAATGGACAGAAGGAAATAGAAGAAAGGAGAGATACTGCACACAATTTCAACAGGAAATGGCAAGTGTTGGTAGGTAACAATATGTCAGATTATATATATGTAGTGTTTTCTCTTTTTATAGTAATTTAGCTCAAAAGTTTGGAGCCATGGGGCAGATAAGACGTTATTGACAAAGGCAGACATTAAAAGCAGGAACTGCTGTTGGAAGCGGTTAACAAGCTCAATTTAGTTGCTTTAAGTTTGTGGTGAGACCAAAGTCTTTAAGTAGTAATATGCTATTTAAATATAGAAGAAGCCAGGACTCGTTGACTGCTGAAAGCCTCACAAATTATTGTTTCAGAAACGCCTAGATTTATCAGTTAATTTTTAATGGAGAAAATAAATAAGAATTGCTGTAGTAAAATATTTGTCACATTTCTTTTTAGAGTATTCAATAAAAATTCAACAATATCAGTTTAAAGACTGTGCTTTCATATAATATACTAAACTGTAAAATACATGAGAAGGCATTAAAAGTCATTATCAGTATTCTCAATTTTTACATGTCCTACAAGGTAGCATACATATCAGTTAGGCCTAGATTAAAGAATTGGATATATTTTATGCTTTTATTTCACTTTATTATGTATTATGCACCCACTGTGTACTTTATAGTTTGGAGGAATAGAGAATGAATAAGATCACATTCTTGCTCTCAACAAATTTAGATTCTAAACAGTTTGTTGAGACCAAGTCAAGATACCTCCTTGGCCAAATCAAAAAGGCCACATTAAAATGTCAAGTGTGCAAAAAATGTCTAGTGTGCATAAATAGTGGGCTTGCGATGTCCTCTGGGGGTGGTGGCTAATGAAGATCATCAGTTGACTGGGGTCATCTAGAAAGGCTTTGCTAAAAAGGTGGCATTTGAGATGGTCCTGGTATGGGATAGCTAGACTATTAGTAGGCTGGAGAGGATGTAGCAAGTGGTGGGTGAGCTATGTTGTCTCAATGAGGTGAGAAGTATTGAGGTGTCCTTGGGCCAAGTGGTGGACATATGTGTGTGGAGTTGTCAAGGCACTTGTGAACATCGCAGCCCAAGGGCTGTGGCATCACAGTGACTCAGACCTGAGAGCTTTACAGCCTCCCATTGCACAAACCTGTTCTGTTTCAGAGCAACGCCTGAGTCATCACAGGAACAGTTGGCCATGTTGTTACCAGTACACTCTGAAGCAGTTACAGAATATTTATGCCTGTTGGCAAAGGGAAATCGGATCTGGGGGCTCAGGATTCACTCCTGTATAAAGGAGTGTGCCTGAAGTCTGTTTTTCTGTTGAGCCTTGAGAGATAAAAATTGATATAAGAATATTAACAAGTTATCAGTGCCTCCACTTATAGAATGCCCTATGCTGTTCAAAGCATAAAAGCATGTTAAATACATAATTCACTGAAGCTAAGTCCACAGACACCTGCTGTCAGTAGCCCTTGTTCATGGATATGGGACAAAGACTTACAAGTCTAAAGTAACTTTCCCATAGTCATGTAGCCCAATAATCAGCTGGTATATGATTTCAACTGATTCTGACCCCAAATCCCCTTCTGTTTAAATAATTGTAACTCTCATGAGTACCTAAGAGTCATAAGTACATGACTGATGGGCCACAGAAATTGTTCATATTGGTGCTGCTCTTTGGTGTGTTTAGTGTTTTAATATGCCAAATATTATAATTATTAGTAAGTTAAAAGTGCTGCTCCTAAATGTCCTATTTCTTCCTTATCATAATAACCCCGTAAGGCCAAGTTAAAGTTCAGAGAAACTGCTGAATATGACCAGGGTCACAAAGTAATCCTATGAGGTCACTGGTGCCTTGAACACGAAACACATGCTCATTCTACAAGTGGCTCAAAGTAGGAAAACCACTCATTCAAATAAAATATTATGGAGAAGCTTAATATATGATGAAAGCAAAGAGAATGGGGCTGCTGAGAGTGAACTCAGGTTTTAGAATCTTGGGGACCCTGCCTGTTTAGATTCTTCCTCCTGCACTTATTGTCCTGTTCCAAGGCACCTCAATAGAAACCTGGGCCTCGAAGGGCTCAAGTTCTACTCTTTTGCCTTTTGTATAAAGGACACAGCCACCTCAGTTAAGCCTTTTATCTTCCTTCTCCCCATACCTATACTCGCCTTTAGGAACATTTCTTATTCTCTGACTCTTGTGTCTCTGCGATGTGAACTTGGAGGTTCTGTGTCCTAATGTGCAGGTTTATGGCTTGCCCTATGGAGATATTAATATCTGGAGCAAGAACTTCTTTCTCTTTCCTAAAAGAATATCAAAGTATCAGGCATCTTTATGTGACATTTTAATTATCTTATTCCCACCAAGAAAACACAGAAATTCTAGTGTCAGATTGTACAGGTTCAGATCCTTGGTGTTTAACTTAATATGTTGAAAAATAGCCTTTCTGTTCTTTTCATTTCTAAAATGGGGGTAATAATGGTAACTGCCACGCTGGACTACTTTGATAATTAGCGCTTCAGGTAAAAAATGTAGAACAGTGTCTGGTACAAAAAAAATACTTGATAAATAGTAGCTATTACCATGCATTAAAAACTGTTGGGAGTTTTTAGTCTCAATGAGTTGGTGTGACTAAGTAGACACACACACACACACACACACACACACACACACACACACACATGTTGCTCTGAGACTGTACTGATCAAAAGCATCCTATAAAAAAAATGAATCTTAATTTTGCCTTTTTAGAAGCAACCATGGTTGAGTAGTGAGGGTAGTGTTTGATGCCACACCCTAGGATAAGCACTGAAAAATTATAGTATGTCTATAGGGTACATGGTATAGTGTCCCTGGGATGGTGAGCAGACCTCAGAACATGAGGAGTGAAAATGTTTCAAATATGATGAATGCACTGGAGAAGAGAATACTGAGTCTTCAGCCTAATGGATTTCAGGTGGAACAAAAATCCAATAGGTGGGGACTAGAAAGAAGGAAGGAAATACTTAATATCTAGGATGTGTTAAGGATATGTTCCCAAAACACATTTTGTTTAGTTTTCATAACTATCTCATAAAGTAAGAATTATTGCCCCCATTTTTACAGATTAGAGAAGCTGGAGTTCAGGAGTGCCTGTCAATGGATGATCTAGAATTGGACTGCAAATTCTGAGTTCCTTCTGCGGCATCCCTTTATGTAAGTTGGAACTGTCCAACAAGAATTGGCCTGCTTAGCCATCTTAAAGTGTATACACAATGCAGTGGGTTGGTTTCTGATACTCTTGATTCTAATCCTCAGTATATGAAAAAACATTTTTTTAAAAAAATTTTTAATTTTTTATAAACATATATTTTTATCTTCAGGGGTACAGGTCTGTGAATCACCAGGTTTATACACTTCACAGCACTCACCATAGCATATAACCTCCCCAATGTCCATAACCCTACCCCCCTTCTCCCAACCCCCCTCTCCCCAGCAACCCTCAGTTTGTTTTGTAAGATTAAGAATGACAAAAACATTTTAATCTCAATTTTTTTCTAAGTTATATTTCATATTCCATATTGATTTTTTCTTTCAAATTTGAGGTCTTCGTTTTCAGGAAATCTGTCAAGCTGCCATTGAGTTTCATTCAGATATCTCTATTAATTTCATCAGATTGCAAATTTCAAGATAGAATACTTCACTAGGGGCTTTGCCTTGTAGACACTGTTTTAATAGACTAAAAGGAAACAAAGTTAGCCTTGCCTACTATGACAATCATATTATATTGGTGGAAATCCTCCAGACCTTCAAGGATTGAAAACAATAACTGCAAAATTAGCCCAGAGCTAAGCTTTTCTAAGTGGCCACTCTTGTATTTCCTTCCTTGTTACCTGAATCTATAATTTTCCAGAATACTATGTGCTTTCTTCTTGCTCTGACTTAAGTTTTCTCATTTGTATGATGAGGAAGTTGAAGGAGATGTCCTTGAAAATTCATCCTCATACTGATATTTTATCATCTGAAGATTAACCGAGAATGAATTTCCTATAGTTTTCCCTTCTTTTTTTTTTTATTTTCCTCTTTCCTTTTTTTAAAAAATTTGTTTATTTGTTTACTTGCTTGATAAATGAGGCTTTAGTTTAAATTCAAACCCTTCATTTTTTTTTTTTTTAAAAGATAACCTTGGGGGTGCCTGGGTGGCTCAGTGGATTAAAGCCTCTGCCTTTGGCTCAGATCATGATCCTGGGGTCCTGGGATTGAGCCCCACATCAGGTTCTCTGCTCCACAGGGAGCCTGCTTCCCCCTCTCTCTCTGCCTGCCTCTCTGCCTACTTGTGATCTCTGTCTGTCAAATAAATATATAAAATCATAAAAAAAAAAAGATAACCTTGAAGTGTGTAGTTCCTAGAGCAAGCTGGCACTCCATAAAGAAAAGAAATGATTCCCACTTTAGCAAAACAGCAAATTTACAGATTGCAGCTATCATCGCTAATTAGCCATCCCAGATGGAAGGCTGCCTCACCTCAAAGCAAGAGCTGGACAGCTACCTACAGATAACTGGGACAAAAATAACTTGCTCCATTCTCTGTACAACAACCATGCCATCTTGCTTTTCTTGCAAGAGATGTCCATTTTAGAACTGGGGCAAAAGGGACTAGATTTTTAATCAGTTTTAATAGAAATTTGTAGGTATAAAAATAATAAATGTTATTGCAGAATGGTTAGGTATGGTAAGAGACAAAAATAAAATTATCCATGGTTCTATCTGGTCATAAATATAGTTAAGTATATTGTTATATATCCTTTCACTCCTACTATGATATATGTATATGAAATAGAAGTTTATACTGAATATTTTCCAAGCCTTTTTACTTAACACTTAAAAACATTTCTAGGTCATTACTGTCATCCCACCATATCATTTATGAATGATGAAGAGCATTTTGCTATATGGGTGTTTCTTATTTTAGCCACCTCTAATATTTGACTCTTAAGTTTTTCATTTTTTCACTATTATAAGCAATGTTGCAATGATCATGCCTATACATAGATCTCAATACAAATCCACAAATATTTCCTATATTTCCTATACACACATCCACACACAGAGAATCTATATGCAGAACACAGCCCTTTTGGCTATATGGCCTTGAGGGAGTTTCTGAATAACCCCATGCCTAAATTCATTCACCTATAAAAAGGAGGTAATAATAGTATGTTCCTCATACCGTTGTAAGAATTAAACGGGGTGACATTTGAAATGTGTTTAGCACAATCTCTGGTAAGTCACAAGTACCCAATAATTATGAGAAAAATATTGCCATTAGCTATATTTATGTTACTGGTCTGTCAAGAGGGTGCATGCTGGGACAGAGACTTCACCTTCTGACCTAGTTGGGTTTATATGGAGGTCAGAAATCATGGGCGGGTAGAGGGATGGATGTGTATTCCCAGACATCTCTGAAAGATGCTCCCATATCCTTCTTAGCCTTAAGGCAGTGCCAAAGATAATGTAAGCACATGTTATTTTAAAAGGGCCCTGATGGAGAAGAGTATAGACAGTCTGCGAGCGAGGTCTGGGATGAGCAGATGAAGCTACAAGTCCTTTAACTTCTCTGTGCTTTGTTGAAGCTTAATCAGTTTGCATGTTTTATAATGAAAGATGCTGGCCCTGAGTGAAGAGGCAGTTAGCCAAGATTTGGAAATCTTTGTGAGAGTTAAAAGAGAAAAGTGAATTAGCAATATTATACAATGAACGGTTTAAATAGTAGGCCTGGCCAATCGGTCATCAATGCAGAGATATTCAGTCAAAGTTAGGCCAATTCTGTAAATGAGGGAATAACACAACTCAGACTGTATTGCATAGAGTGACATTGAGTTTCGGAAACATTTTACAGTTCCCAGAGATAATGATGTATCAGTGGAAATGCTTCTAAAAAGCCATAAAGTCCGAAATGCCTAAATCAGGGTTAGTGGTGAGATCACAAAAATGGTCAGGATGGTTGAATTGTTAGGGAGAATAAACGCTAATTTATTCCTAGAAATGCCTGTTGATATTTGGCACTTCATTTAATCATAAAAGTAGTCCCTTATTTTTGGATAGTGCCTGTATCTGAAAAGGTGAGTCCCAGTAATACCAATTGACACTCCCATTTTATGCAAAAAGACATATAAATTCTTGTTTGTTAGATGAGGGAGTAAGAAAGCAGAGATTATGTAATTTGGAGTTAGATAATGTATGCATCCGTGATTGATGTCACTAGCAAGAGAGCCCACAGTCCTTTTCAGAAACTTGAGCCTTCAGCAGGTATGTTGGCTAGCACTCTAATAATAGAACCTAGGTAGTGTAGCAGTTTTTTTCAAGGAATCAATTTATTACTAGGGATTTGCCAATAAAAATATGGATATTTTCTACAATGTGCAAGACACAGCTTACATGAGGAATGAGCTTTTCAGCTGGTTGCAAGGTAGATGCTATGTAAATGTAAGAAGTCCACACTAGGTGATTTCACAATGTAAGTAAAAAAACACGAAAAGAACTCATAAATCAGTTAAAAACATTTTTCTAATTAAAATGTGGACTGAAAACATAAATAGGCAAGTGGTAAGTAAGTGGTAAGTGAAGCAAAATAAATGAAAATAGTCCTATGAAAATATAAAATCTCATTAATAATAAAGTAAATTTAATTTAAAATAAACTCCTTTTTTACCTATAAGAATTGGCATTTTAAAAAATGATACATCTATCTTTTGGCAAGATTGTGGTAAAATAATGTAAATGGTAGAAATGTAAAGTATTTATAGAGGGAAATTTAGTAATGTATATAAAAATTCTTAATGTATTTTCTTTTTCATTCAGCAATTTCATTTCATGGAATCTACTTTAGTGTCCTGGTTTAGGTTCACAAGGACAAAATATCAGGGATAAAAATTCAAATGCTTTTTGTTTATTAGTCAATAAGGGACTGCATTAGCTACAATGGGCTTTTGAAGTTTAATTCAGTGGAGAATCTTAGAAATGGTATGAATAAATGTCTCGGAATTACTTCACCTAAGGGGAGAGGGAGTTGGGATATTTATACACCAACACTTGATAATCATTTTTGGAGAGCTCCTTGTGGAACTAATTCCCTGGACTTCTAGCCTGCTGTGAACTTGGGCTGAACGACTTCCACAGTTTTGCAAAAAACACTCAGCGATAATGATATGAAGAGTAATAGAAACAGTTTATGCTCTTAAAGATAGGAACAAGCTAGTGACAATGTCTGCTATATTAGTCAAATCAATTACAAGTACATATATACAAATCTATTTATTATAACATATGCTTTATATTAGAAATAACGTAAGTGCCAAACATTTGGGAATTGGCCCAGAAATCGTGATGATGTATACAATAATATGGAACTTCTAGATAACTACTAAAAAATATGTTGCAGAATACTTACTGACATGACAGTATTTTTTATTCAAGGAAAAAAAGCAAATTACAAAGCATACGTAGTATGATTGCACTTTATTTTGGAAAATAAAATCTCATCAAAAAACAATTTGCAAGGATACAAAACAATATTTTAAGTTACTCTCATTGAGAAGTATAGTACTGAATGTAGTTTTCTTTTTCTTTCATTTTTTTAAAAATTTCTACTATAAGCATATATTGTTTCTGCAATAATGAGTCATTTGTAAATTTAAAAAATGAGTCATCAATGAGTTAAAAATAAAATGATTAAAAATACCTTACTAAATCCAGAAAATTAATTTTAAAGGAATTAATTACTGTTTAGTATTTTTTTTTTAAACTCTGGAGTATTTCTATAAACATAATCATTTTTTCCCTTGCAGTTTGACAGGTCATATCTGTCAATTAAGAGATATAGTATATGAAAACAGGTTGAATTTCATCTTGTGCACTTCAAAATCAGCATTACTTATTCAATTTATTATGTTGGTAATATAAAACTTGAATTCTAATTACAAGTCTTCAAATTCAGGCATAGAGAATTCCATTAAAAAACACCCTACTTTAACAAGGAATAATTAAGCATAAAAATGAAATGAGAAATGAAAATCTTTTGATGTACCCCAAGACGGAGTGTAAAATTCTTTCTTGAATTTCTTCCCTGAGAGAAATTAGGAATTAAGAAATTATTGAGTACTAATAGGACACATCTTTAGAATTAAAATGAGCTAAGGGCAAATTTTTTCTTTTTCACAGCCTGAGAGTGCTAGTCACAGAATGCTAATATAGATCTAATCAAATGTCAAATGAATCAATCGTGTAGTGGATTATACACAGTATGTCCTTAAAGATACTTATCCAATAAACTAATATTAGGTTTGGCAAAAGATCTATAATAAATATGATTTACGGATTCATTGGATGGTTCAGTTAAACTCACCAATTCTTTTTTTTTTTTTAAAGATTTTATTTATTTATTTGACAGACAGAGATCACAAGTAGGCAGAGAGGCAGGCAGAGAGAGAGAGAGAGAGAGAGAGAGAGGGAAGCAGGCTTCCTGCAGAGCAGAGAGCCCGATGCGGGGCTCGATCCCAGGACCCTGAGATCATGACCCGAGCCGAAGGCAGCAGCCCAAACCACTGAGCCACCCAGGTGCCCCATCACCAATTCTTTTTTGCATAAGCTTTTCTTTTTCTCCAGAAAGAGAGTGGGAGTTTGTTGTTCTAATCTCTTTTTAAGAGCTCATCAATAATGTACCAGATCAAAATTTAGAACAGGCTGTGTGTGTAACGATTGGCATATGGGGGATGAAGAAAATTAATTTGATACAAGAGAACAACCAGACAACTTCCCCTCAATAATTCTACTTCTGTAAAGAGAGGATTTAGAAGGAGGTGAGGAGGGGTGAGAAGCAGATCTTTAAAACCTACCCTGATGTGTTAACTACATAAAGGGCAGATTGATACAATTAAAATGTATGCTTCCCAATTTCCTTCATCTCAATAGCCAATCAGTTCTGTCATATTGATCTTACCTCTTCAGTTTTACTAAAATACTTCCCTTCCTCTTCATTTTGGATGACTTCCGTGGGTTCAGGTTCTCTATCTGTGGTTTATTCCAGTGGGGCCTATTTTTTCTGCCCCCATCTTTTCAAAATTCAAATCTGTTTTTTAAGTTAATATCAGTGCTAAATTAATCTCCAAAAGCACAGTTCTCTTCATTTTGTTGTTGGGTAACATTTTATGTTCCGTTCTATAGTGGGATTGCTTGCAGTCATTGTAGTTACCTTATATTTCATAGGCCAGGGCTAATTTTATCAGTGTCTGGGTTCAGAATAGTAAAGCTAGAGGTGGGACACTGGTAATGCAAAAATGCATGTGAAAGAAATGCCCACTCTCCATCAGACAGTACCTTAAATCATCCGTTCATGTGAGGGAAGATCCTTGAGGAAAAGCACCACTGTATTGTGGCCTTTCTCTTCTTGACTTTAAGCTCCACAGTACAACTGTGTTATAGAACTCAATTACTGGTGAAAGACTAGGACTAAGAATCTTGGGTTTTACTACTGATCTCTTTTCATCAGCCTCAAGAGGTCAGGACATGAAAAGATACATCCATTAGTTCATTTATTCTGTAAATGTCTATTGAGTATCTCCTCATTACAGAAATCCTGTGAGTACTTAATAGGCTCTTAATAAAGGTTCAGCTAATAGGGTTTAAAGCTTATTTGTCTACATCTTTCATTTTTATAAAAGATCAATTAGGTGAACTGACCAAGGTCTATGACAAACAAAATAATTATTTATAGATAATATCTAAACTTCCTTCAATTCTCCAACATAGGACTATTATTGTTTATTACTGCCCTTCCTTTTGGAACACTCATCTTTCACCTTTTAGCATTTTCCAATTTAAAGATTTTATTTCAAATGTTACTTCTGCAAGGAAATCTTTTCTTATTTCCCAAGATTAGATTTAGCTCCCACATAAAAACTTCATAACATCCTGCTTTCCCTTTATAACATTTATCAGAATGTTTAATTATCTAATTCATATCTCCCTGACTAGACTGAGTACACAAGACCTTCAGTTTTGCCCAGTGCTTTGCTTAATGCCTGAAACAATAAGGTTCTCAGTGGACATTTGTAGGATGAATGAAGTAATAAATGGATCTTTTCATCTCTTAATCTCTTATGATTCTTGCAAAAAGAGATGGGTAGTAAAACCATCTGTTACTAGTAATTAAGGTCTCTCTAGGGTCACTATAGTCCTTTCGTGAAGACTGAAGTCGTGTATACAGGGTCTACAATACAGTGTTCAAGGGTCTTGACTCAGGTGGCCCTGATGTACTGAGGTAGTACAGTATGGATAATAAGCAGCTGAATGCTTCTTTTATATGACTTTTTGGCAATAACAATTTCCTGCCTCTAGTTTTATTGTTTAGAACCCAGATATCTCAAGGTTTGGCCTTGATCTTTGAACGCTAAGGTGAACACAAAGATTGCCAACAATTGCAAGATAGAACAGAATGTAAATTGTTATTCAGCAATAGAATATTACAAAGTATCAAAGAAATTGCTCATAGACATAAATGATTAAAAAAAAAAAGATAAAAAACAAAATAAAACAAAAACAACATCACAAAAGCTAGAGGGCAAAAATGTTTGCCAAACTGGTCAAGGAGGCATCCATGTAGACTTTGCCACCTTCCTCCCTGTTCCCTATTCTAAGCAGTAAGGTTTGCTCCAACTTTGTTTGATACTCTTTTATGAGCCCTCTGAAAATCCCTCTGGACCTCTTTTCATCTCCATCATAGAATCATAGCATTCTATATTTGTTGAAGAATGTATGTACGTGTCTTACTCTGGCAATGGAAAGCTAATTAAAATTTTAAGTGGTTTCAGCTGTGGTTCTCAGAAATGACTTTGTCAAGACTTTGGGTATCACAGCAGTGAATAAAGCAGATGAGGTACTTAATCTTGTGGCATTTATAAGAAGAGATAATAAGCAAGCAAAACAATGAATAGCCAGGATCATTTCTTGGAGTATGATGTGAGATGTAGAGAAAGGCTATCAAGGCTGGTGTGATAGATGGTGACTGGGACTTCTCGTCGTTGATTTAGATTTTTAGATTGGGTGGTCAAGGAGGACTTTCCTTACATAGGTGACCATTGAGACTTCACTCTTTTCCCCCTACAGCAAGCAGTGGCTCTCAACTATGGATGATTTTCTATCACCCTCCCAAAGAATATTTGACATCTGGAGATATCTCATTTGTCACAGCTGGAGGGGCGTTTGTTACTAATATCTAGTAATTAGAGGCCAGGGGACCAGGGATGTTGCTAAATACTCTATAATGCACAGAACTCCCCCGCCCCAATTTAGCTATTTCAAAATACCAATAGTGTCAAAGTTGAGAAACTGATCTATTCTGATAACATCCAAGTTGATTCTTTAAAGTAGTGTGTCATAACACGTCAGTCCTCTGTTCTAAACCGTTTGTGAATCCCCATGTCTCCCAGACCTCCCCACTATCCCCCGGCTCCATTTTCACTTCCTTTATTCATGACACTTCAGCTTCTGGCCTTTACTCATGCATGGAATGGTCTTTCCTCTGGTATCTGAATGCTTTCTTCTGATCTCTAGCAAATCTACTCCCATATGACCTTGCCAGTTGCAACCCTCTTCTCGTCCTCTAATTGCCTTAGCTGGATTTTGTTTCAATGGCATTTACCATCTTCTAACATGTTATATTGCTTACTTATATAATATGGATATAGGAAAGTGTCTGACACATCACGGGTGCCTTGTGAATATTTGTTGAAGGAAGGAAGGAAGGAAGGAAGGAAGGAAGGAAGGAAGGAAGGAGAGAACAAGAATTTTTCTTGTGTCTACCAAGAAAAGCCCTGGGGGAAGAGTTCATGTAGAGACCCTAAGAGTGAGTGAGACTGGTATGCTTAAGTAACAACCAGAAGACTAGTAGCTAGATTATAGTAAGTGAGAGGGACAGCAATGCAACATGAATCAGAGAAATTATGAAGGTCAGTTAATGTAAAGCCTTATAGAACATAGTGTCCAGGTGTATTTTGTAAAGGAAGAACTTCTCTGTCATATTTAGAATAAGACTTAAATATTTTTCTACCTAAGTATGTTTATTTTTATGTCCAACTTAAGGAATAAACATGAGTGATCCAAATGACTATTTTTATATTTTGGACTCAGTGGTTTTCCTATATGCATGCACAGTGGAGCTACCATCCACATGGTATAAAACCTGTGTGATACTCAAAGGTCCAACTACCCCCAAAATATTTTAAAACTGCCCCCGTTTTCTAAATGTCCATCACTATTTTTTGTTTTAGCCATTGTTTCAGAGGCTGCTCTTCAGAGGTAAATATGTTATCTGAAATATAACACATAATTTTACTAATAACTATTATGCCATCAGCAATTGGTTGTGCTATCTTCTAAATAGAATGAATGAAAGTAGAAGAGAAGGAAGAAATCTTCTGAATGGAAGTATAAGGAGAGGTTGAAAATGTCAAGGGAAGAAACTAAAGTTTACTGATCAACTAGTATCAGCAAGTGCTTTGTTAAGTAGTTACATGTGTTCTCTCATTTTGGGTCCAAAACTGTATGCGTCTACTCAGGGTCTGCTATAACAAAATATCATAAACTGGGTAGCTTAAACGTTAGACATTTCTCATCATTCTAGAAGCTGAGAAGTCTAAGATCAAGGTGCTGGGAAGTTTGGTTCTTGATAAAAAGCCTCTTCCCAGCTTAAAAATGACCATTTTCTTGCTGTGTCTTCAAGTAGGGGAGAGAGAGAGAGAGAGAGATCCTTGTGTCCCTTTTTATAAGGATACCCATCCCATTGTGAGGGCTCCACTTTCATGACCTATTTATCTCCCAAAAGCTCCATCAGCAAATACCATCACATTGTAGCCTGTAGTATTAACATAGGAATTCGGAGATGCACATTTCGGTCCATGGCAAATACCACTGTTGCTTCTGTGATATTAAGCTTACTTCCTACTAAGAAGAAAGAACATGACTACCTCAATATTTTCCAAAAGTAGGCCCTGGGTGAATCACTTGTGAATTTAGGCCTAGATTCATTCCCTTTGATTAAGTCAGTTCCTAAAGTCTTTACTTAATGCTTAAAATGTATGTGTGTGTATGTGTGTGTGCCTGTGTGTGTGGTGTTTAACATACTCCTATGAAAGACATTTTGACACGTTTAACATATTTCTATGAAATAAATTTTGACAAAGTCTAAGTGGTTATTTTTTTTTCCCCCTGTGTTTTCTGAAACGCCAAAGGTTGTCCTATTGCAACTTTTCCCCTTGCTAGTTGTAAAGGGAGCATCCAAATGCCACACTCCTGTATTTGGGTTTTTGTACAACTTTTGTGTCTGTTAATAAAAACCAAGATGTATATTGACTAGAGAAGTTAAACACTGCCCTCATACATCGAATGGACAAAGGGACATTTGTTATTAAATAAAGACTGTTGGTTATAATTCCTGGCTCTTCCAAACAAAGATATAGTAGAGAATGATTTAGAATTTTTTAAAAGCTCCTGATGAAGGAATTATATGAGTTTGATCAGTTCACAAAGAATTGCCCATCAATCTAAGTAAGAAACTCAAAGAAATGGCTTATTATATTTTTTACAATTTTTTTAAACAAAAGAGGGTTCTCTTCTGCTCCCCAAATTTTCTTTGGAGAGTCTAGATTTGCTATTAACTTTGTTTTAAGTGAAAACAAAACAAAACCAAAAAAATAAACAAAAAACCTCTTTCTGTTAGGATGTATGAAAATTACTTATTAACACAGATTACATGAAATGGCTATTTGCAGTTAAAATGTTTTCTTTTTCCCTAGAAATCTTTGCAGTTTATGAGTATAATTTAAAATAGAGAAACATATTAGAATAAGTTTAAAAAGACATGTATTCCCCTAGAATTCTGCTTTGTTATTTTTCAGGGCATCAGAAATCCAACTGAAAAAAACAACAACAACATTGTCTTCCCTATGGATGTGCTAAGTCAATTTATAAAAGTCACCCCCCCCAATAATCAATTTATATTGGGTAACACTCTGGTTTCCAATCAAAAAAGTAAATTTCTGTAGGCCTTGGGTAGTATAGTGTTATACCAAGCCCACTGCTTATAGTATAAGCATGTTTAAGAATGTTATTTTTTGGGGTGCCTGGGTGGCTCAGTGGGTTAAAGCCTCTGCCTTCCACTCAGGTCATAATCCCAGGGTCCTGGGATCAAGCCCCAAATTGGGCTCTCTGCTCAGCAGGGAGCCTGTTTCCTCTTCTCTCTCTGCCTGCCTCTCTGCCTACTTGTGAACTCTGTCTGTCCAATAAATAAATAAAATCTTAAAAAAAAAAAGAATGTTATTTTCTTGTTCTGGGAAAATGAGTAATATAAGTCTTCATATATGAGAATGTATGGCCATTCTGAATTGCTAGAGTTAATGCATTGTTTGAAATAGTTGTCTTTGATTTTGTGCCAATTTTAATTGCCTATTTAAACAGAAATGCACTCCAAGCTATTTTTAGTCCTACACATTGGACTTAGAATTCAGTGAATTTACTTTTCACCAATACAAATATCAAGAGTGTTATATTTGCAGCAAGCAGAAGGTGCAACCTCTATTTTTAACCTCACTGGTCGTCAAAATGATGCATGGCACTAGTTTAAGAAGCAATTAGGTAAGGGGCATCTGGGTGGTATAGTCCATTAAACGTCAGACTTGATTTCAGCATAGGTTATGATCTCAGGACCGTGAGATCAAGCTGCACGTCAAGCCCCAAGTAAGGCTCCACACACCCAGTGCTAAGAAATCTCTCTCTCTCCAAAACAAAACAAAACAAAACAAAATGCAACTAGTCAAGGAAATAGTCTATGAAAACACACTCCTCAAAAACACGCTCCTCAAAGGAAACACACTCCACCTCTATAAGAAATCGCTATATTCCAGCACTTGAAAAATTCCAGCTAGATAAATTTACATGTTAAGCCTGTGGAAAAGTGAAATATCTTCTTTCGAGAATAGGTATTGTCATATGGGTAAACTCTGTATTTCTTTGCATGAAAAAGACTGCCATTCATGTAGATGTCATAGTTTATGCCTGTCAGATAGGTTTGGACAGTTGGAGGTTGCAGTTAAAAATTGTCACTCTGCAGGATTTTTTAAAAGTAGTTCATTTATATAACTCTATTTTATTAAAGAAATAAGAGAATGGCTTGTTAGAACAGATTCCCCCACCTGCTACAATTCAACACTTATGTTCCAGACAATTCTAATTCTTTATGAAAGAAAAGGATCACCACAAGATCTAGAAACTGGGATGTGACCATAAGCATAATTCAACAATGTGGTTGAGTGGCTAGACTATCTGCCATTATAAATAGATAAACTTGGGGCACCTGGGTGGCTCAGTGGGTTAGAGTCTCTGCCTTCAGCTCAAGTCACGATCCCAGGGTTCTGGGATCAAGCCCCACGTCGGGCTCTCCTTTCAGCGGGAGCCTGCTTTCTCCAGTCTTTCTTTCTGCCTGCCTCTCTGCCTACTTGTGATCTCTATCTGTCAAATAAATAAATAAAAATCTTTAAAAAAATGTTAAAAAAACAGAAATGGATAAACTTGATCATAACACATGCGGAGCAAATATCAAAAGACTCATATGGCAGCTGCTCTTCTGGAATGGTGGCATGAGGAACTCCATGGACCTGTTCTCCAGTTGAAACAACCACAACTGCTGAAAATCATTTAAAGAATAACCATTTATTCAAGAAAATTTTGTAAAGACAGTAAGTCTGTGGCGGTGGAACAATGACATGCTTCCTCTCACACAATCCCTCAGCTCAGTATAATGGGAGCTTCACTGTGAACAGATGTAGCTCAAGGGATGAAATTGTCTCCCCCTCCAGATTTCAGCTGAGAGTTACACCTCAGAAAGAGGTCACAAGAACTTCTCATCCTTCCCTGCTCCATGTTGCAGAGATTCTCTTCCAGGAAGGAGCAGCTGAGAGGTTGGAGGAGATCAGTACAGTTTCTACTCACAGGGCAGAGGTCCTACCCACCGCAGGCTAATCATCCTCACTGCAGCTTGCTCACAGGGCAGAAGTAGTGGTTCAGAGGTTTTGCTTAGGTGGAGACAAAGGTCATAAGAACAGAGAGCTCTGAAACACTCTCTAAGATAATTTACATTATTTGGAACAGAATTTGGAAGTTAAAGCCTAACGGTGCTTTAGAAAATAATGGGGATTTTGATGGTAAGCAATTAAGAAGAGGTAGGTACTTTATAGGAACAACAAACTAAATCATGCCAAGTGGTTTGCCAGAGAGCTCTGAGACAAGAAGTGGTTAAGACGGTTCTTCCTGGGTTCAGAACAAACCTTGAATATTGGTCTCAAAAACTACCCCTGTTAAAGAACTTCAAATTTAATTGGATTGGACTGCAGAGCAAGTTATGTGATAGAGTAATCATTTGGCAGTTAGCAGAGCCTGACAGCTGATGTAATAATACGAGTGAAGAAAGATAGCTTCCCAGAGAGATAAGGAAATGGCAGTCAAAGGGAACCCTGCTACCCTATTATCCCAGGTTGACTAAAGGCTGTGCTTTCCTAGGAGCAATATCCATGTCTTCATACTGTGGCGGAACTAGACTTTATTTATTTCACTAAACTAGTACAGTCAAGTCACTAAATACATAAACAAACAGCAACTCTTGGAAGTTTCTCCTTCTCCCTCTCTCCTTTACCCCTTCTCCCTCCCTTTCCAGGTGTGTGTGTGTGTGTGTACTCAAAGTTTTTCTTTTTTGCAACATAACACCTAAAATGTCTAATTTTTAATAAAAAGTTGAGACAAGGAAAGAAACAGGAAAATAACCAAAGAAAACAAAAAAGTAAAATGGAAGATGTAATTCCAACTCTATCAATAATATTAAATGTGAACAGATTAAATAATCAAAAGGCAGAGATTGTTAACTGTATTAAAAACAACAACAACAACAACAAGATCCGATATGTGTTGTCTATAGAACACAGACTTTAAAGATACAAATAAATTGAAATTAAAAGAACGGAAAAAAGGATGTTATGCACATAGCAGGAAAACTGGAGTGATTACATTACAACCAGATAAAACAGACTTCAAAACAAAATTGTCTTTAGAGTTTAAGGATATTTTATACTACTAAGTCTGTATTTTTTATCAATCTATGTAGATTGATAATCACATATTTATGCATTTAATAACAGAGCTCCAAAATACATGAAGTAGAAGCTGACAGAATTGAAGCAAGAAATGATAGATATACACACCCACACCCACACCCACAATTAACAAGATCTCATGACAGTAACTATAATAATTAAACTTGGGGGCTTTCGTGCTTCCCTTTCAATAATAGATGGAAGAGCAGCTGAAGATAAGGAATCAGAAAACTTGAACAACACTGTGCAGTCACTTGTCACAGAGCTCCAGTAATCAAGGTTGTCTGGTACAGGCATAAGATCAGTGGAATAGAATTGACAGTCCACAAATAGACCATCACATTTAGTCAATTGATTTTTCACAATGATGCCATGGAGATTAATGGAAAAAGACTAGTCTTGTTAACAAATGGTATTGGGACAACTAGGTATCCGCATACAAAAAAATGGAGTTGGACCCTTTCCTTACGCCATACAAAAAATTAACTAAAATTATGGACTTATATGTAAAAGCAAAAGCTATAAAACTTTTAGAAAAGGAAATTATAGGTAAACCTTCATGATCTTGGGTTAGGCAAGGCCTTCTTAGATATGATGCCAAAAGTATGAGAAGAGAACATACATAAGTTGTATTTCATCAAAATTGAAAATTTTTGTTTTAAATGATGTCCTCAAATATTTGAAGCTAAACAGAGATGGAATAAAATACTTACAAATCATGCCTGCAATGGGTGTGTATCTAGAATATATAAGGATATCTCACATCTCAATAGGAAAAAGACAATTCAATTAAAAATGAACAAAGTATTTGACTAAACATTTGTTCAAAGAAGATATACAAATGGCTAAAAAGCACATAGAAAGATCATCACTAATCATCAAAGAAATTCTAATGAAAAGCATGAAATATCACTTCACACCATTTAGGTGACTGTAATAAAAAAAGTACAATAAAAAATATTGGTGAGGATATGAAGAAATTGGAACACTTACATAATGCTGGTCAGAATGTGAAATGGTGTAGTGACTTTGGAAACCAGTCTAGTGGTTCTTTAAACACTTAAATATGGACTTACAATATGACAGAACAATTTCATATAAACAGTAGAGGTATGAAAACATCGTTCATAATAGCTAACATTGGAAACAACTTATTCATCCATCAGCTGGTGAATGGGTGAGCAAACTATGGTATATACACATAGCGGAGTATCACTAAAAAATAAGAATGAATGCTACAACATAGATGAACCTTGGAAACAATATGCTAAATTTAAGAAGTCAGTCACAAAAAGTCACTTATCACATGATTTCATTCATATGAAATGTTTAAAATAGATTGTACAGAGACAAAAAATAGATTAGTTTCTCCTTCCACCTGAAAGAATTGGTAGGAATGGGAATGACCCCTGACGTGTATAGGATTTCTTTTTTGAGAGTATGGAAATGTAAAATCGATTATGCTTATGGTTGCATGACCATAATATTCTAAAGAATATTATAAAATGCACTGAATACTTTAAGCAGGTAAATTGTGAATTATATTTCAACAAAACATATCTATCTATATACTTAATACCAGCTTTAGGATTGAATGTTTTTCCACTATCACGGATTTCCATAGAAGAATTGTATCTTATAAAAATATTTCATCCCTTTAGCCTAATTTCCACTAAACTATTTTTATTTTTGTACTTGTTTTAATTCAGATTCCAGTATTCTGCACAGCAAAAAAACCCTAAAAAACTTGATTTATTCTTCAAAGATGAATGTAATCAATTTTCCTAGCAAAACACATTAATTGCCAGTCTTTTAATAGCACATCAAGAAAAGGATTTTTAAATAATTTAATTGTTAATTAAATTGTTTAATTCATATACACTGCACATTCTAAACTGTTAATGATAGCAAGGTTATATTGCTATAAAGTTGATTTTTGAGATGTGACATATCACTTTTATGGAGTACACTGGCTCCTTCTCTTTCTGTCCCTCTGTCTCTGTCTCTGTCTCTCTCTCTCTCTCTCACACACACACACACACACACACACACACCTCACCACATTTCTTTATTAATAATGTTACAGGGCGCCTGGCTCAGTCAGTTAAGCAGCTGACTTTTAATTTTGGCCCAGGTCATGATCTCGGGGTTGTGAGATAAAGCCCAACATAGGGCTCTATGCTCAGCTAAGAGTCCATTAGAGATTCTTTCTCCCTCTCCTGTTGCCCCTTCCCCACTGCACATGCATGCAGGTGTGTGTGCATGTGTACGCTCTTTCTGAAAAGTACATAAGTCTTAAAAAAATAAAAAAGAAATGTTAGGATCTGACATTAAGATGTATGCTACCATTTGAGTCAATTATCGGGTTTCTCAAATCCCCCAATAAGTAATGGTAGTTGACTACCCAAGTAAGGGAAGTGCAACATTCCAGTTTCATCCAGTTAGATGAAATTGAATTTGGAAGTACATTTGGAAAAGTGATAAAATTGCATTACAATAGTTCTGTAAAATGACTGAACAATAACCATGTACAATATGTATATCAAAACTTTATTCAGTCCAAACAGTGAACATATAATAGATATTTAAGTTATATTAAGTAAACCATCAAGATTTGAGATACCAGCAACCTTGTTTTTTTTTTTTAGAATGATAAGAGATTACAGGTCTCCATAATTCTCAGTAATTATTTCCTAAGCAGCAATGTATTTGCAGTCAGAAGTGCATGGAAGATACAGAGCCAAAGGGAGTATGCAAAAACGTCAGTATCAGAGGGATGTGTTATTTCTATCAGTGGAAATAAAGAAAAATTGAACTTGTTGATAACACTGTAATGGCTCAGGAATTTCCTGTAGATATATTTTCTTTTCCTTTAGCTTCATATGTTCTTTGAAAACTGCCAGACTATCTAAAATTTCTGTAAATAATTGCAAACAACTCAGGAACAATATGCAAATAATAGAAACTCTGCTAGTGTGGTCCTTGAAAACAAGCTATACTTTTTTATACACAGAGAACAACTCAGGCAAAATCAATGGAAATTGAAATTTAGATTAAAATTTTCTTCAAAAATGAGTTCACAAAACTTGTTTTTGTGTGTGTCTTTGTCCTATTCTTGTAATACTTTGAGGCCATGCAAAGAGGCTAACAAATTTTGATTTACATGAACCCTAGGCAAGTCCTTAGTTAATTCAGACAATATTTACAGCTACCACTTAGAATACTGTCAGCCAAAATCAATATAAGGAATTAATTTTGCATTTATACACTTTAAGATCATAAGTAAAAACAAAGTGGTGTATGATTTTAAAGTCCTTGGTCTAGTTCATGTAAAGTCAGATATATACTTTTTTTTTTTTTAATTTTTTTTTTAATTTATTTTTTATTTTCAGCATAACAGTATTCATTATTTTTCACCACACCCAGTGCTCCATGCAATTCGTGCCCTTTATAATACCCACCACCTAGTACCCCAACCTCCCACCCCCCACCCCTTCAGATATCTACTTTTAAACATAGCTTTAATATTGTTTGTTTTTCTTTCTTCCTTCCTGTTCCTCTTTGAGTTTAGGGAAATACATTGCCATATATCCTGGTTAGTCTTACTAATATGGAGTAGAAAGTATTTGAATTCAATCTGCAAGATGATTTCACATTGGTAGTATAAGTGGTCCATTTTTCATGTTTGCCTTTTTTGACCCTAAAGATCGAAGACATTGAGAATTGTGTTAGTCAATAGAAAATGTAGTACTCAAGGCAATAAAACTAAAATGGGGGAATTTGGTATCAATTATTTTGTAGAGCGTGTAGAATCATGACAAAAGACTTAACTTGATTATTGCATCCATCATGACTGTTTCTGAGTAGAGATTTAGATATATCAGGGATAATTTTAATGGAAAATATGCACTTTTGGAATGGTGACATCTATAGACCCTATCTGTGCCACAGTGTGCAAAGTACTTAAAACCGTGTGGTATATTTTCTCTTCATTTAAACCTACGAAATGATGTATTCTATTATTTAATTAACAGCGTTTATTCCTTACCAACTTCTTTACAAAGCACAGTGACTCGTATAATCAAATGTTCTATGAACTGTTACGTGTTAAAAATGAAATCCAATTATAGGGCAATTTCAATGTCATCCCTTAAGCCTAGCAGATTTCTATAATGAAACCCATCAATTGCTCTTTCTTGCTATAAAATTTGAGATTCTCAAACAAATCTTTCAATTTTGTGTAGCAAGCTTCTTTCAGCTGTTTTAATTTTAACTATTTGGTCCATAGTGTATGGAGTTCATTAAAAATAATTTGTCATGTGTGTGTGAACCATTAAAGAATGAGACCAAAGGGAAGCTATTTGAATGAAGTTTCAGAAGTAAAATGCACTTACAAACTAACCAGAACATAATTTGTTAAAACTTGAAAAGGAGTATATATTCTATTCTTGTATATTTTCTCTTCTATAATACACATATCGTCTCTATTTGGTTTTCAGAGAAAGAGAAATGCATTTATTGAGTGCCTACTTTATGCCAGTAATTATTTCATAAAACACACTGGAAAAACTCCTTTTTTGCCCTAAGGGAAGTGAAGTTGGCACTTCACTTAATTTTAGGTGTAGAGCATAGTGATTTAACAAAAGTCCATGTCATCCTATGCCCACCACAACTAGCTACCATCTATCATCATACAATGCTAATTAAATACCATTGACTATATTCCCACGATGTACCTTTTACTCTCGTGACTTAAATCATTCCATAACTGAAAGCCTGCAACTCCCATTCTCTTTTACTCATTCTACCCTTCCCTCCACCCTGTGGCAATCATCAGTTTTCCTTGGAATTTACGGGTCCACTTCTGTTTTTGATTTGCTTTGTTTTTCAGATTCCAAGTGTAAGTGAAATCATCTGGTATTTGTGTTTTTCTGACTTATTTCACTTAGCATAATACCCTTTGGATGTGTGACAATGACAAATGACAAGATTTTATTTTTTGTGGTAATTTTTCATTGTAGGTTTGTGTGAGTGTGCGTGTGTATCACATGTTCTTTAAAACATTCACCTACCAATGAACATTTGGGTTGCCCTTAGGTTGCTTCCACATCTTGGACATTTTAAATAATGCTGCTATAAATATATATTTATCTTTTTGACTTAGTGTTTTGATGTTGTGTTTTTTGTGGGGGTGAATATCCACTATTCACTGGATCTCATAGTATCTCTGTTTTTAATTTTTCGAGGAAACTAAATACTGTTTTCCACAATGACTATATCAATTTACATTCCCACCAACAGTACAGAAAGACTATTTTTTCTCTACATCCTTGCAAGCACTTGTTATTTCTTATGTTTTTGATTCTAGCTATTTTGACAGGTGTAAGATGATATCTCATTTTGGTTTTGATTTGCATTTCCCTGATGATTAGTGGTGAGCATCTTTTCATATGTCTGTTGGCCATCTGTATGTCTTCTTTGGAAAAGTGTTTATTGAAGTCCTCTGCCCATCTTTTATTGGATTATTTGCTGCTTTGGTGGTGGTGTAGAAGTTACATATTTTGGCTGTTAATCCCTTATGAGATATTTCATTTGCAATTATCTTCTCACATTCAGTAGGTTGTCTTTTTGTTCTGTTAATGGTTTCCTTTTCTGGGCAAAGGCTTTTTATTTTGGTGTAATCCCAATAATTTCATTTTACTTTTGTTTCTCTTGCCTGAGGAGACGTCTAGAAAATTGTTCTCATGGCTGATGTAGAAGAAATTACTGTCTGTGTTTTCTTTTTTCTTTTTTTTTTTATTATGTTAGTCACCATATAGTACTTCAATAGTTTTTGATGTAGAGTTTCATGATTCATTAGTTGTGTATAACACCCAGTGCTCATTGAAATACATGCTGTGTTTTCTTCTAGGAGTTTTATTTCAGTTTCAGGTCTCACATTTAGGTCTTTAATCTATTTTGGGTTTTTGTATATGGTGTTAGAAAGTGATCTAGTTTCATTGTGTTGCATATGTCTGTCCAGTTTTCCCAGCACAATTTGTTGAAGAGACTTTCTTTTCCGTACTGCATATTCTTGCCTCACAGATTAATTAATTGATTCATCATATAAGCATGAGTTTATTTCTGGACTCTCTATTCTGTTCTGTTGATCTATATGTCTATTTTTGTGCCACTACCATACTGTTTTGATTACTACAATATTTGAAGTATGTTTTGAAATCTGGAATTGTGCTACATCTAGCTTTTTTCTCCTTTCTCAAGATTGCTTTAGCTATTTGTGTTCTTCTGTTGTTCCATATAAATTTTAGGATTGTTGTAGTTCTATGAAAAATGCTCTTGGTGTTTTGACAGGGATTGCATTAAATCTGTAGATTGCTTTGAATAGTATGAGTATTTTAATGATACTTAATGAATATTAAAGCAGAAGTGAATGGAGACTTTAAAAACAATAGAACAGATCAATGAATCAGGAGCTGGTTCTTTGAAAAGCCAAACAAAATTGATACACCATTAGACTGACTCACCAAGAAAAAAAGAGAGAGGACTCAAATAAGTACAATCAGAAATGAAAGAACAGAAGTAATAACTGACACCATAGAAATATAAAGAATTCTAAGACAATAATAAAAAAACTACCTGCCAACAAATTGGACAACCTAGAAGAAAGGAATAAATTTCTAGAAACATATAACCAAACTCCTCCATTTTTGTCCCTTAATCCGAGGCAGGAGTAGTGTTTGTTATAGTTATTATCTTTGTGTTATTCATATTAAGTTTTCTAACACTTGTGTAATCAATCCTCTATATTAAATTGATTTTTTAGTGAATGATATGGTTTCTGCTTTTATAACTAGACTTCAATCCAATATAAACCAATATGTAATACAAACCTATCACACTTACTATAAAACACCACAGTCCTTTTCATTGTTTTTAAAATTACTCTTCTATTTCCATTCATTTGCCATTCATCAATAGACAAGTCACAACATATTACATTTTTATACCATCTGATTTACAACTGTTGGAGTATTTTGGGTCTTAAGGCAACTATGTTGAAACAATGGGTAGAAATTTAAACTAAGCTTTTACCTTTTTTCCTTTTGCATATTTTGGCATATAAAATATCTTAACATAGTATGGAGCACACATTTTCCTAGCAATACACTTGGTATTTTTGAACAGCTCTCAAGAGTTGAAATGCTATATGGTTTTACATTTAAATGTAGACTTTTTGTGGGGGAAGGCATCTCTCCCTGCTGTGGAACTGAGCAACTGTTTCATTTCTTTGAAGATGACTAAAAATCCCTTTCTTTAACCAAACCTGACTTTCTTTCCTATGCAAGTTTCAGAGAAAGAGTTCATGAAGTTTCTAAAAACCTACACTTGCTTTTAATATACTCCCTTAAATTCTGACAATGAAGGAATCACTCTTAATGAAAATATTTCTCTCGGGAGATATATAAGTATGTAAATTATATAAGTTGCTGTTTCAGACCTTTATAAAAAGAGCATTAAACAAACAAAGTTACACCGTCTAGGAAGAAAATAGCTAGACCTGAATAAGAGAAAAAATATAGTAGGTTTCCGAGATAATTATAGACAAGACCTTATTTAAAGCTTTATCTTAGTAATCAAAACTTTTTATAGAATCCTTGTATTATTCAGGATGATCCTTTATTTTAATCATAAAAATTGATCAAGTTTGAAAGAATTAATCCAATAATCTCTCTATTTTTCTCTTTGATGCTAAAGATTTTTTGCCTTCAATGAATCAATCTAATTTTAAATAAATATATTATCATATGGATTCAGTACACACACAAATCCTAGATTTTACTAGAGTTTTCATTTCACACATTCTGTACCATTTGGGGGAGGAATTATGATTCTGTTTTAAATATATCTCTGTGGTCTTAATCATCTTTACATGAAAGACTCTCATTTTCACAATCCTTATCCCTTGTCCACAAAGATTAGATCCTCTAGACTCCTAAGTATTAAAAACAACTTGGCAGTAAAGATACAATGCAAGCACAGTGGTTATAGCAAGTACCATTGATTGCCTCTCCAGCAACCATTTACACTGCTTTTCATGCTAAGAAAACCTGATTTTTAGATACTTTGGGCAAAAAAGTTCTTGAACAAAAAAGTTACTTGAGGCGAAACTTATAAGAAGGTGAGTCCTAGAGATGTGACAGTAGTTTTAGGAGCATGATGAGGACAAACCTGAAGGAAGAAATCAATATGCTGAAGCTTGTTGTGTATGGCAGACTAGTACAATGGAGACACCCTGAGTCTTGTTGATATTGCAGAGCCATTTCACCATCCTGGAATTTCTCTACCTCTAGAGCTCTTAACATATGGGACAATAAATGTGTAATATTTAAGTTGCTTTTCATTGGGTATCTTGGGTTCTACTCAACTCTGATAGATCCTGTAGTTTATGATTTTGGCATTAATTGATTATAGGGCCAAACTAATAGTTAAAGATGTTTATATCTTCCTGTAGTGCATAAGTAAAAGTCATATTATAAACTCTTCAACCCCAAGTCCCCAAATTTGTGTTTTACTCCCTGAATGACGACTTTCCACCACTATAGTAATAAAAGTTCTGAACTATTCTTTCCCCTCCCTCCTTCTGCCTTCTGACCAAACCTGTTGACTCCCATGTGGCCCTGCATGATGTGGAATTCATCCTCTTCTTAATCTGTGAGTAATTAACTCTTTTGAGACAGTTGGTACAGTGAATGGGTGACTTGGTGTTTGATGGAGGGGCTTGCCTCTAGCTTGCTCTTGCTTTATTGATTGGATTCACCAGGGAATGCTCCCTGGGAAGATTTGGCTGGTGCTTGTGCTATAGCTGTCCCAGCTTTATGTTGTGTGTGTCATATATTGTCATGGTGTTCCAATCTAAACTGTAAGAGGACTTCTAAGTCCCTTGCTTCTATAGTATATCTCATTTAACTTAGTTTTAGGCAAGGGTTGGCCACCTTCTGGGATATATAACTGGATCCAGTGGGTCTTGTTTCATGCTTTATGCCATGCTCAGAAGGGGCAGTTAGGTTGATTGGTTAACATGCAAGGCAAAGGATCCCTGAAGGGAATGAGGAGAGACTTATTCTGGAAGGATTATGTTGGAGGTAAGTCCAATCCACTGACTCAAAAACAGTGAATTCAGTGGAAGAGTCAATTGGTTAGATTGGGTTCATTTCTCCCCAAGTTTTTATATTGGCCTACACTTTTGGAGAACATCTCTGAAAAAAATCTAGGCACAGTATCACCTGGAAAGCTATGGAAACCTACTGGCAACACAATAGGAGGTGCCCTTCTCATGGGAGCCTTGGCACCGAAGAGGATTAAATATGGCTATAAAGGCAAATCTCCTTGTTGTTGTTTGTCCTGCTGCTATACAGTTTGTCCCTTGACCTGGTAGGGTATGAGAGATTCTGTCCCTGGAGACATGCTTAATGAAAACAAAAACAAAAACAAAAACAAAAACAAAAAAAAAAGAAGGAGAGAGAGAGAGAGAGAGAGAGAGAGAGATAAACATTTTGTTCTCACTTCCCCTAAAAAAACAAAGGGTTTTCTCAACTCATCTGAGATTGTAGATATGCTAGGTATGCTTAGGTACTCTTAAGTACTGCTGCTTACTAATATGCAAATAATTGCCTCCTTAAAACCAAAATGTTGCAAAACAAAAAATTTAAAAGATAAAGCTGAGGAGTGCTTGGGTAGGTGACATAGTTAAGTGTCCAACTCCTGGTTTCAGCTCAGGTAAGGTGGTGAGATAAGTGCTGTGTTGGGCTCTACACTTAGCGCAGAATCTGCTTGAGATTCTCTCTCTCCCTCTCCTTCTGCCCCTCCTGCTCACTTTCTTAAGTAAATAAATAAACAAAAAACAAATAAATCAATAAAGCAAGCAAGCAAGCTGAGGCCACTGTTGCTCTCCTAGATGTTGATCTGAGGTTGGTTGGAACCCTCTAGAAATTGAGATTTCACAGCACAGTTAACTTGGGACCACCAGTTTTCTAGTTTATTTTATTTTATTTTTTTATTCAGAGAAAGAAGAAATAGGTAAATGTGTCTGGTAGTCATATATTATGACTGGTGTAAAGATTAAATAAAATTGTAAATATAAAACACTTAGCATAGAATCTTGAAGGTAGTAAAATGAATAACTATTATCTTATTTTATTGCAACTCAGAATACATACAGTATTGTTAATTTCTGAATTCACAATTTTAGCTTTTGGGCCATGTATTCTGTATAAGATGGCTCATTTTAGCCTAGATACTCAGTTGTCTTAGATTCAGTCTTTTACAGCTATTTTTTACCTGTCATTCATATGATAATCTTGACATTCACAGTTAATAGCTAAGATTTTAATCTCACAGTGACATTTATGACACTCATTATGGAAAACGAAAAGTCCTCCTAAAGCCTGCAAAGCTTTCTAATGACTTTCTTGTTTATGGATCAGAGGTATATGTATGTTGATATCCCTAAGCTACTATTGTAGTATGCCTAAAATTACTGACCAAAAAAAATGTGAAATATGGAAAGACATCCAAGGCATGGTAAGTGAAGAGAGCAGTTGTGTAACCATATGTAGAGTACCTGTTATTTTAAAAACAAACTGTGTTTATGCATGCATGAAGGGTTGCTAAAATGGTCTTGATTTGGAGTTTTAGTGAGTTCTCAGAAATGAGAATAGATGTTAATCTGTTAAATACCTCCAAATCTACCCTGAAGTACTTGACCTTCAATGCAGGACATGCAATGGGCATGACCAAAGATAATCCTCTAAGGGTTAGTTTATTACCCACATTAAATTCAGGCCACGTAATAGACTCTTAGAAAACTAAGAGTTCTTGAGAACAGTCAGAATGTGACGATTTTTTGAGAGACTTAAAAGTACACTGAGTGATTCTTATGTCCTATTGAGAGGGAGCAGGGGATAGGTCTTCCTAACCTTGAAATCAAGGGAAGGGACATTAACACTGATTTAGAGGACTTGACCTATGTCCTCTGGAATTAATTTCCTCCTTCCTTCCTTTCTTGAGCCCACCCTCCCTCCCTTCCTTTCTCCATTCCTTCCTTCCTTCCTCTCTCTTTCTTTCCTTTTCCTTTCCTTTCCTTTCCTTTCCTTTCCTTTCCTTTCCTTTCCTTTCCTTTCCTTTCCTTTCCTTTCCTTTCCTCTTTCCTTTCCCCCCCTTCTTCTCTTCTCTTCTCTTCTCTTCTCTTCTCTTCTCTTCTCTTCTCTTCCTGGCCTATGACATCTGCCTAGCTTGGTCTGTAGCAGCAGAAAAAGAGGTAGCCTTACATTTCCAGAATTTGGGTCAAAATGAATGTGTGCCTATATGGAACCCAAAAGGAAGCTGTAGGGGGACCTGTCCAAAGGCACACCACCCAACAAGATCACCTAGAGTACAAGGAGCCCATAGAATGGTGAATAATATGAAGACTGGAGCAACAAGATAAGGTTCACCCATATCAAGAAAGCTGCAGTCAGAAATCTCCAGGAAGAGGACCTCTGAACATTCCCCAAATGACTAGATATGAAACAAGTTTCCAGTTGACTCACTCTGAGGGCCCCAGGATATGATAACCTTATCATCAAACAAGATCTTTCTTGACCCTCACTTCTTCCTTCCCTACCTAGTCCTCTTCTGGAAGAATCAGGAGTCCTGGTGGATAAGGGGGAGGAATGGAAGACCAAAATGGGCAAATAATAAAAAGGCTTCTATGCCATCCACCCCAACCCATTGCACATTTCTTCACCCAAAGCAAGTCCAAGCAGGGAGAGAGAAGAAGTTTTAATGGAGGAGAGACAGCATTGATCTGGGTTGAGTTTTTTATGTTCAATGTTGTTTTAGAAAGATAAAATCACAGCTATCATACAATATAAAACAAGCCTAAGACTGTATTTAATTTATAAATTAATAAGATAGTAATATAACTAGGAGCAAGTTTTAAAATTACATGTAACAAAGGCTACAGTGTAAAGCATCAGTCTTTGTCAGGTGTTTGTGCACTCCTAGGATTAGATAAATGCTAAGGATAATGATTATATAAAAATTCAGAGGAAGGAAATAAAACTTGCAGGCAGATATATCTGGTCAGACTCCTCGGAGAATAGGTACATATTAGGAATAAAGAATAAGCTTAAGATAAGCAGAGAGAAGACAGGGAGTAGTTCCTAGCAGAAACAGTTAAAATGGAGACTGAAAGACCACATTTCCTGAGACCAGAGGATTCTTAAAATGATTTAGGCCATAGATTTTAGGAGTAACAGGAGTTAATATTTAAAATGACACCTGCTTTGCTCAGCATTTTATTCTAGTCCTTGACTAGAGTGTCTTACATTTTATAGTTGATTAATATTTTTGTATGAAATATTGTTTACATTATTCTTAAGTGAAAAAGGCCATGAATCTTTGGATCAGCAATATAAGCAGAATGATATTTTAGGAATATTATTAGAGTAGTGGTAGAGGTACTGGAGTAAGAAAGTTCAGGTATGAAATAATGAGAGGCTGAAATGAGGAAGGGGTATTTAGAACTGTAAAGGAAGAATTAGGTTTGTGCTTTGTTACAAAGATATTTGTGGGTAAGATATTTGCAGGTAAGATATTTTTAAGATTTTGCAGGCAGGGCTTATACAAATGAAGAGGGCCAAGGAATCAGAGGAAGAAAAAATTAAGGGGACTAAGGGATAGCTCCATATTATAGGTAACCTGTGTTGAGAGCCATATTCCCATTAATTTCCCAGTGTTTCGATATGGGACTTTTGTTGTTATCATTGTGGACCTACAGATAAAATATATAGGATCATGCCAAGGCAAAATTTATAAGTTTTTGTACTTTTGTCTCATTTTGAACACTATTGCCATATTTGTTTTGACCCATACTTTTCAATAGAATAGGACTTTCCATTCTATTCTGAACTCTCTGTAAACTGGAAAAGACTATATCTTAGTTGAGGTTTCTCTAAAATGCAGAGCAAGAGACAAAAGCTTTGTGGTAGACATTTGTTTTAGAGAGGGACTTAAAGAATAGGGAAAGGGGAAGAATGAAATAGTGAATTAGGGTCCTATACCCATTTAAGAATGTGGAACCACCTGGTATGTGCTACGAACAACAGGGGCTTGATCTTGCTGGCGACTTTTTCAGTTGTGGAGAGTGAACCCAAGGGACAGAGGAAGAGAGTATTTATACAGAGGCTCCTTTTTCCCATTGGTCAAGAGTTGCCCTAGTGTAATAACTTCTCACTGAGGTGTGCACATTAGAATAGCTGAGAGGGATCATGCAGGTCGTGGAAGTGGTCGGTTTAAAGAAGTTTCAGGACAGGGGCATTGGGTGGCTCAGTCAGTTAAGCATCCAAGTTTTGGCTTCAGCTCAGGTTATGATCTCAGGGTTGTGAATTAGAGACCCATGTTGGGCTCCACACTCAGTGCAGAGTTGGCTTGGGATTCTCTCCCTACCCCTTTGTCTCTCTCCTGACATTCTCTCTCTCTCTCAAATAAAGAAATAAAATGTTAAAAAAGTAAAGAACTTACAGGACAGAAAGAAGGAATTCTACAACACAATTGAGGTAGCATGCCGTCAGATTACACCTCTTCATAGCTGAACGTCCTGGGTGCCATCGCAAGGTTAGAGTATAAAAGTGGACTGAAAGAATGTGAGCTGGGCAAAAGAGGCGTCTGATACAGTGTACGCTTTGATTCAACAGGTTATTTTAACTATGTCTAATTTATCATACAACTTTAAAGTGGTGGCTGGTTACAATATTTAGAAAATATTTATACAAGAATTAAGATAACCTGTTCTGTGGATGTCAGGCAGCTTTGTCCTAAGCCATCCCAGTGCTTGCTTGGTGGGCCCATGAACAGAGAACCCATGTAACAAGAGTGGAGGCAATCATGAGTCAACCATTATGGGATCCCTTTTGTCAAAGTGAATCTAGCTACAGCTCCTCCTAGTGATATAATCAGCTATCAGCGTCCAAGATCATTGCTAACTGTTAGGGGACTATTCTTCTGGGAGACTAGCCAGTCCCCTAGTGGCAGGTTGATTACATCAGATCCTTTCCACTCTGGAGGGGGCAAACATTGATTGCTATGGGAATTACACTCTGAATATGGTTCCTTCTTCCCTCCCCACAGATATGCCATCATGACCATCATATGTGGGCTTTTAAAATGCCATATTATTTGGCAAGTCTTTGGTAATAATACAAACTATAGTTGATTCTGCTTATGCTGTGGGAATTGCTCTTAATTTATTATTGTGTCAGATGGATGGAGTGAAATTTGAAGGACTTCTACAAGGCACTTGCTACCACAATATTTCCTATTTTATTTCAGGTGATTAGTATGAGAATTCTACCATTTCTAACACTTATTCCAATTATGTACTCTTGGGAAACAACCACAAGTTGGATTCATGGACTGTTTGGATAATATGAGGTGGATTTGAGTCGAGATCCAGGTTATCAATTGGCGTCCATAAGCACCTGATATAATCAAAGTCCATGATTATATTTTGGTCTCAGATATCAGTAACAGCTCAGACCCTGCAAAGGTCTGTATTCATTTGCCTGGAGTGGTCTATGCATTGTCCCTTCCCAGAATATAGTTACTCTCAAAAATATTTGCAGGTCCCCTTTTGGAAGAAATGGGAACTGTTTATTGTATGTACTTGATTTGGTTCTAGACTCTCCTCTGACAACATGCCCTCTTCTTCAGTCAATAGGCTCTTCTCTTCTCTAGGAAGAGAATTGATTCATAGAGGTTGTATGTGAAAGATCATGATTTTTTCATTGTGACAACTAACCTCAGCCTTCTACTCGTCAGCTCTTGATTTTGTCTGATTATAAAAGTATACTGCAGTCAACTCTGTATCTTTTTCATTCTAGGAATACCATCATTTATCTCTCCTAGCATGACCCCTCTGTTTATGAACTTACTGGATTTGAGTTAACAGTCATTTTTATGAATTACTTTCTACTTCTGTACAACTCTGATGTTTATTAAGGTAATTAAAATTTTGTATGGAGCATGGGCTATGTGTTAGCCACTGTTGTAGATGCTGGGAGTGCGAACAGAAACCAAAGAATGAAGAACATGCCTAATAGACCTTGCATTCTAGTGGGCATTCATGTTGTCCAACAATTTCCTCATATGCCTCCAAGGTGTTAGTGTGACTATAATTTTCTGTAGATCTGAGGTAGGATATGCACATTTGCATTTAATAGCTCCATAGATAATAAAGCTAAAATTTATAAACAGTGTGTGTTATTTATAGAAAGGCAGATTTTGATTCTGTGCAAATGGAGAACTTTCTAACAACCATTATAACTATCAAGAGTCAGCATAGATATCAAAAGACTTATTACTAACATTCAGATATATGCTTACATACATATTATTGGTCAAAGTAACCTGTGGGAAAACAATTCCTTTTTATTTTCATCCTGAACCAAGTATTTCCAACCTATATGATATTGTTTACATCAGTGTTAAGTCTAACATTTCCTCATATTTTCCTATTAAATTACTTAGTGTCCTTGCTCTGTAGCAAAAGGCAGACATATCATATAATAGATTGAATTCAGACTATTTATAATTCCCATCTTTACCACTGCTGTGTATTCTCATTAATTTTTTTCATGTGTTACGCAACCAATGACTAGTCAACTTGGACTACAAAGGCCTGGGCCTCTTTCCTCAACACAAGAGGCTCTGCACCTCCACCCTGTTCCAGCATTCCCTGGGGGATCTGCAGAGCCCTCTGATGCAATTTATTGGTTCCACTTGTCTCGCTGCCCAGTCCTGCTTCCTTAAATCCCCCACAGGCACTGATCCTAGGAAACTCCCAATAAACCTCTTGTAGATAAATCTCTGTTTCGGAGTCTCTTTCCAGGGAACCAGACCTAAGAAAGGCAACTGCTCTGACTGGTGAATATGCGAGAAGGGAGACTTGCACATACCTCTTAGTTCTCTTGTGGATCTTGTCTCTTGGTTGATCTTGTTTTCACGGGTTTGTGTACTTGGGTCAGCTCATCGTCTTGTTAACTGAAGGAGCCTAACCATTCAGGAGATAATCGCAGTGTAATGCTATCTGTGATCAAGTGGAGCTACTTACTTCAGATCCAAAGCCATGTTCTTTGATGAGTTTGATATATTATATAATAAGGATATTTGATCCCCATCTGTCTAATTGCATCATCTGCCTTATAATTCTGAACTCAGGCATGATAAGACATTTGTGTTACTTCTTGGGCCACCCAAAACTCCACTAAATATCTCCAGTGAATACTTCATAGGGTTATGATAATTAAATAAGATGCATTTAAATTCCTTAGTATAGCACCTGGCATTTAATAAAGGGCGATTAAATGTTAATTTTAATTATTTAAAATAACATGGCTTCCTGTCACATTTATTTCAAAATGCATTTAATTTATCCAAATCCAGATCATGCTGAAGAGTCTTTGAAGGTGTTGATGCTGGTGTGAAAAATGAAGGCCAAGGGGAATTTATATATTAAACCCTAGTTTTTGATCAATAGACCTCAAACCAAACTCAAAAATCCAGTTGCTTGCCTATGATTTTCAAAGTTTACAGAAGAATAATTCCACTCCACCCCCCTTTTCCCTGTGTGCTGCTTAGTAGCACCAAAAGTGTCGAAAACTCTCTGCATCTTTGAATCTCATTCATTCATTCAGCTAGCATTCATTGGTCTCTTACTCTGCACCAAGCTGTGGGTTAGTAAAGCTCACATGTATTATTTATTTAATCCTCCTAGGAAGAGAACTCCACTGCTACAGTTGCTTTTTTTTTTTTTTTTTTAAGATTTTTTTTTATTTATTTGACAGAGAGAGAGAGAGAGGTCACAAGTAGGCAGAGAGACAGGCAGAGAGAGAGGAGGAAGCAGGCTCCCCGCTGAGCAGAGAGCCCGACTAGGGGCTCGATCCCAGGATCCTGGGATCATGACCTGAGCCAAAGGCAGAGGCTTTGATCCACTGAGCCACCCAGGTGCCCCGCTACGGTTGCTTCTTAATAGCATCACTGAAATCCTTTGCCTTAATAAAAGCAATGCCCATCTTGACACAGTTTAAAGACAATTTTGTACAAAGGTAGAGTGATGAGTCACATCCATTTTCAGTGAGCAACCTTCTGGATGGAATTAAGTAATAGGAATAATGCCAAGGCTTAACTGTGAGGAGGGCTGTTTTTAAAATTTACCCATGTGTGGAAATATGGGCCATTACAAGAATAGGAAGTGATCTGGGCTTTGGAATCATTCAGACATTAGATGACATCAAACACCATCTAACTATGTAAATTTTATTGGCCTTTCTGGTCCTTGAAAATTATTGCATAAATTAAATTTAAAAAGTATATAAGTAAAATATCCAGTAGAGAGGATTTCCTATAAAGAGCTCTCCCTCAATGAAAGGTGATGGTACTGATAGCAGTAATACTAGTAATAGTACTAATAAGTTATAAATACATCTGCAAAATAAAATCCAATATAGCAGATCTCATTTGACAGCTGCTGCCTTTCTTTTCCTTAACAGAATCCTCATTTTGTACAGATAGTAGGCACTTCTGGATCTTAGGGAAGTTAGCCATTCCCATTCCACCAGTTCAGGAAGGTTAAGTCAGAATTGGTCTAAACAAGATACTAAGATCTCATTCCTTTGGATCTTTTTGCACAGGACTCGACTATTTATTTATTTATTTTTAAATATTTTATTTATTTATTTGACAGAGATCACAAGTAGGCAGAGAGGCAGGCAGAGAGAAAAAGGAGGAAGCAGGCTCCCCGCTGAGCAGAGAGCCGGGCGACGACGTGGGGCTCGATCCCAGGATCCTGGGATCATGACCTGAGCCAAAGGCAGAGGCTTTAACCCACTGAGCCACTCAGGTGCCCCAGAACAGGCCTCTACTTTAGGCTGTCTTGCACTGGATAAAGTTTTGATAGAAGGAGGTTTCTTGAGAAGCTTTTGGGAAACATTTTCCCCTCCAGATAAAAAGAAAGGTGCGCATGGATATCTCTCGACACTGACCTCTGCCCCTCCTTCCTTCCTTACTCTGGGCTGTGTGATGTTCAGAATTAAGGAATCCGTGGTATTGTTTTGAGGTGACAGGCATAAGGAAGAAAAGCCAACATGCTGAGGGTATTAGAGCAGAATAAAAAAGAGCAGAGCCTCTTGAGGATTTGGATATTAATTATTGTCATAGGATGTTGCACTGACCGTTGATGAATGGTCTTCTTTGTTATGGTGATGTCTGAAAAAAACAAACAAAAAGATAAAGCACTTTTTGTCAGTTTAGTTTTTGGCCTAGAAAGCAGCACGGCTTTGTTCTGGAATTTTCAAGAAGTACTCTGCTTTTAGAGGCTCACATGTGCCTATTAAATAACTTGGCTTGTACAGGTCATGCCTGCTTGGACTGGAAGAGCACTCTGTGCGGGACAGGTTCTGGTTTACGCTGGGAGTAGGATTAAGAGGTGCTGGAGTTCCAAATATCATCTCTCTTCCCTGCTTTTGCTCTCTGGGTTAAACTCTACTAAGACTGGCCGAGAGAAGTGCTCTTGGATTGCTGAGCTGTCGTACAGGAGATGGGTAAGGACAGAAAGGTTGGTGGCCCACTCATGTTTACCTACTTGTCCTAGTAGGGGAGGGTTTAGTGCTTATGCGGCTGCTACCAACCCAGCTACTGATGGAGGCTTTCCTTCAAAGAGCCCTATTCTTTCATCTTCTGTCTACCAGCTTAGACTCCTAGGACTGCAGAAAACAGTGGACTAAGTTTCACACAGCAACCATGGGATAACAGTATTGGGGAGTTTACAGAAATTCTCTCCTTATCAAGACCACAAGTCATACAATGACTATCAACTAATTGGAAAAGTTGTTGGAAGAGTTGATGTGGTTCACCACGATAAATTATGGCTCAGACAGGGTATCACTTAGGTAGCATCAGGTCTATCAAGCAAAATCACAGCAATAATTTATAAAAAACAAATGCTTTGGAAATAATTGGAATATTTGATGAACAATGTATTTCACTTAGAAAATAGTTTACTTTTAGCTTGAAATATATAGTTAAATATTTGAGTTGCCTGTTTATTTGTAGGTTTACTATATTATTACATGGTTGATTTTTTAAAAATATTTTATTTACTTATATGAAGACAGAGATCACAGGTAGGCAGAGAGAGAAGAGGGAAATCAGGCTCCCTACTGAGCAGAAAGCCCAATGTGGGGCTCTATCCCAAGACCTTGGGATCATGACCTGAGGTGAAGGCAGAGGCTTTAACCCACTGAGCCATCCAGGTGCCCCATACATAGTTGATATTTATTTGAAATATCACTTTTGCTTACAACCAAATGCTTCTAACTGATGAATTTTTGTGGAAAAGAAGGAAGAATTACTTCATCCCAGTGGGTGGTATAAAGAGTTGACTTTTCAGTGAAAGTTTTGATTCTGGCAATGCAGAGATAAAAATCAAATTCTACTGACATTGGTGAACTTCATTTTTTAATGATCTTGGCACCACTCTCCTTGCTGTGGCCTATGTCAAGGTTATTTGAACTTGTCTCTTGCTAATCCAAAGTGAATGGGAAGGAAAAAAACCCCACATTTTTAAATTAAATGCGAAGCCTAGGCGTTGGTGTAATTCCACTGTGAATGAAGAAACCAGGGAAATGTTTCAGGCTTCACACAGCCTTAAATGAAAGACTTTCCAATGCAAGTGCATCCTTCTTTGTAAGTAGCCCTTGCCTTGTCCTGGATGTGAAGACTAACACAGCTCAGATTTCACCTGTTGGGAAAACATTATAGGTAGATACTTTGATCTTTAACTTCTTCATTCTGGACATTTTCAAAAAGTAATCTTTCTGACTTTTTTTTTTTGAGAATTACTCAACAAATTAAGCATTATGATTAGATCCTATAGGCCATTAATTACTCAGATGGAAGAGAAATATGGAAATCACAAAAATAGTTAATTTTTTTCGTAACTGTTCCTTAGGTAGATACTGTGGATTATGGGTTTCATTATGTATTCCATCAAGTTCTCATGAAAGTTTCTTTTTTTTTTTTAAAGATTTTATTTATTTGACACAGAGAGATCACAAGTAGAGAGAGAAAGGAGGGAGCAGACTCCCTGCTAGCAGAGAGCCCGATGCGGAACTCGATCCCAGGACCCCAAGATCATGACCTGAGCTGAAGACAGAGGCTTAACCCACTGAGCCACCCAGGAAGCCCCCTCATGAAAGTTTCTTAAGGGACATGGAATAAAGGGAAATTCCAGTGGGTGGGTATGCAAGTTCTTCACCTCTTACCAGATATTGAATCTCTGTTTTTATTAGTTGATATATGGGGGTTCCAAAGGAGATTAAACAATATTTTACTTAATAGTCAAATATATATATATATGTGTATGTATATGCATATACACATTCATAAGTGTGTGAGTATATATACATGTATATATATGTATATGTATATATTATATATATGTATATGTATGTGTATATTTTACATTCAGTAAAATGCATTCATTTTAATGTGCAGTTTGTGGGTTTTGACGAATATGTGACACCTATATGATAACCACCCTAATCATGACAAAGACCATTTCCATTACTCTCAAATTCCCTCAAACCCTTCACAGCCAATTACTAGCAGCCCTGGCCTTAGCAAACATACTGTTATTCAGTTATTGCAGATTAGGTTTTCTTGTTCTAAAATTTTGTATAAATGAAATCAAACGGTATATACTTGTTTGTATTTGGCTTATTTCTTTCAGCCTTTTTTTTCCCCCCCAGACTAATTCAAGTTGTTGCATGTATCAGTAATTTTTTAAATAGCACTGAATAAAATGTTATTGTATGGATATACCACTATGTGTTTATCCACTACTTATTTTTAATGGTCATCTGTGTTTCCAGTTTTTAGCTATTATGAGTCAAATTATAACTAACAGTTGTGTAAAAGTCTTGATGTGGGGGAGATTACTTTTTCATTTTTTTGTGAGTAAATACTTAAGAATATAATGGCTGGGTTAAATGGTAGTTACAGGTTTAATCTTCAGGAAACTACTAAACCATTCTCTAAAATGGTGATTCCATTTTATATTCTTACCAGTTCCAGCTGTTCCAAATCCTCCCCAAGACTTGATATTATATGTCTTATTAATTTGGGGTTCCTAGGTGACTTAGTCAGTTAAGCCTCTGATTCTTTGTTTCTCCTCAGGTCATGATCTCAGTCTTAACATCAAGCCCTGCCTTATAAGGGCTCTGCACTCAGCTTGGAGTCTGCCTGGGATTCTCTGCCTCTCCCTCTCCCTCTGCCTCTGCCTCTACCTCTCCCCCACCAGATGGGGTGGCATTCTAATTTATACTTCCCTGATGACTAATGATATTGAACAACTTTTCATGGGCTCGGTGGCCATTCATATATTAAGCTTTATAAAGGGCCTTGTCAAAACTTTGATTTTTTACTGGGTTGTTGGTTTTCTAAATATGGAGTAGAGTTTTCTGTATATTTTGGCTTTAAGTCTCTTGTTATGTATATGTATTATAAATATATAGTCCCTAGTCTGTCATTGACTTTTCTTGTTCAAAGGGCAGAGACTTTTCATTTTGAGGAATCCAACTTCATCATTTTTTTCCCTTTTTGGTAAATGCCTTTTCTTTCTCCCTCCCTCCTTCCTTCCTTCCTTTCTTTTATTATTGATTTTATTTATTTGAGAGAGAGAGAGAGAGAGAGTGTATGGGCTCTCATGAGAGAGTGACAGGGCATGAGCAGGGGGGAGGAGGAGAAGGAGAAGGAGAAACAGGCTCAGCACTGAGCAGCGAGTCCCACACAGGACTGTGTCTCAGTATCCTGGTATCACGACCTGAGCTGAAGGCAGATGCTGAGCTGACTGAGTCACCCAGATGCTGCGCTGACTGAGTCACCCAGATGCCCTGCCTTTTATTTTCTAAGCAATTTTTGTTTGCCCTGAAGTGACAAAGAGTTTCCTCTTATGTTTTCTTCTATGAGCTTTATAATTTTAGTTTTTATTTGTGGTTCGGTGATCTATCTCAAGTTAAATTAGAGCTATAATGTCAAGTAAAGGTCAAGATTTTTTTTTCCCCAATCAGATCCCTGTTTCCTAGAACCATCCTTAACCATGTATGTGTGGGTCCATTTTTCGGAGTCCCCATTTTTTTCTTCTATCTACATAGTTATTTTTCCCCAATCCCATATCCTCTCGATTACCATAGCTTTATGTTATGTTTTGAAATAAACAAATATAGTTCCTCCAACTTTGTTATTTTTCAAAATTAGCTTGACTAGTCTAGGTTTCTTTTATTTCCATGTAGGTTTTAGAATCAGCATGCCCATTTCTACAGAAAGGTTGCCTGGATTCTTTGGGATTGTATCACACCTATAGATCTTTTATTTATTCACGTATTTATCATTTTGATGAGTATTGTTTACTTTTTTTCCCATTGATTATCCATTTATTATTTATTTATTTATTTATTTATTTTTAAAATTTTTTATTTTTTATAAACATATTTTTAGTATTGTTTACTTTTGATAGATTCTAGTTTCTATCTGGTGTTTCCTTTTTTTCGAAAGGTGTTCCTTTATTATTTTTTATAGTGCAGATCTGCTGGTGATAAACTCTCTTGGCTTCTTTTTGTCAAAGTCTTCATTATACCTTTATTTTGAAGGATATTTTTGCCAGATATAATTTAGCTCTTAAGTATGTATGAGCTTTCTGTGGTCTTTACTATGTGCCCTGTGTGTTTGATGAAGACCTTCCACTCTGCCTATTAGAAACTCAAATATCATATCTCCCCTCCCACCGCCCCATGAGAGCTCTGAGCATTAGCAACCCTACAATTTCCTGATACTTTCCTGTCTAGGAATTGTTCTTTGTCCAGCATCATAAAGGGTCAGCCTAAGCAGGTACAGCTTAGCATTAAGCTAGCACTTCTGGACATGTATGAAGCTCTTTGGAGGTCTTGCTGTCTTTTCTGGTATTCAGCTCTGTACATTCCAGTCCCCCACCAGCAAACTCCTCTCTTCAACTCGATGGGAATGTGGAATTCTTTTTGGATTCCTCTTCACTGATCCATGGACTAGAAAGTGCATCCAGACAGAAAGCTTAGATTAGGACTCACCTATTTTCCTACTTTTCATAATCACACTCCTGTCCTTTTTGTTGGAGTATATACTTTGTCCAGTTTTCTAGCTGTTTATAGCAAGAGGGCAAGTCCCATGCCAGTTATTTTATCATGACCAGAAGCAAAAATCTCTAACTTTAGGAGGACCATTCTCCAGCTGAAAGTCTTTGGAAACCAATCCCATGTATTTATTTCTAAACTATATACATATAATTGACAGATTGAATTATATAAAATTACATGAATAAAACATTATTTTCTTAAAGAGACAGTTTGAACTGTAAAGAAATCACTGTCGTATCTCCAGATATTCTAGGAAGAAGGTTTTTTAATATGTTCCACTTCTGGATCACTGCATCACAGTCCTGGTTCTACCACTTAATACTTGTATAGTGTGGAAGGATCTCATGGAATAAAAGACATTAGGAAACAAAGAGATATGGAACTAAAGAACCATCTTGAAATAGACACAGAATTTGTGTGTGCATATGATCATGTGAGGTTTGGAGACCTGGAGTGTTGAGGAAACATGTTGCAACTGGTAGTGTCTGAAATTACTATGCAGAATTAGTTAAATATTCTGGAAAACATTGGTGGAGCTATTTTGAGAATATGATCCATTAACAAATTTGCTTCTGGACTCTTTTTTCTATAATTTTAAGTGATCTTGTCATTTGGAAACTAATTCGATGATGTAGTTGACCTTTAGTAAACCTCAGTGTACACATTAATGTATCAAAAGAATTACTGGTAATGCATCCTGATGATAGATTAACACACCATAATATGCCACTGGAGGAAAGCTTTTATAGTATATTTCTCCAAAAGACTGTCTAGGGAATGATAAGTCCTGAAGATGATTCCATTTAATTACTCTGGAATGTGCAATGATACTATGAACCATTTTAATCTTTAGATGTAGGACAATTTTCAGATAGGCCTTGCGTGGAGGAATTGTTATCTGTGGCCTCTAGAAAGACACTGTCCTTTTCCCTGGAGGTTTGTAAGAGAAAGGGGCCCATTTTTAAAGTTAACCTAGCTTTGTATATGTTCAGGAATCAACTTGAATGGATTCTATGCCTAGGAATGGGTTGTGACCATGTATCAGAGATGTTAAGCAGTTACTTTTTTCATGGAGACTGACTTGGCAATCACATGTATCAGATGTGGTAGATATAGTATAGAGTGTTAGTGTTATTCTATTTCTTAAGGGGTATAGGATGGAGAAGTGGGGCTGACAAAATAATTGAGGAAGAAAGATTGCAGGTGACAAACATTTCATTTTGTGCATTATTTCTGGTAATTCAGTAGCAGTTACCTAAAAGATTCTGAGGCAATACCCAAGCTCTGCAGGAAAATATGCTATGATCAATTAATAATGATTGCTCTGAGTTTGGGTAGACTAGAGGGAAGCGGAAGTATTTCTCTCAGCATCTCTTGTAAGTAGATGCTAAGATTGCAATGAGCTATATTATAAGAAAAGAAAATCATGAGTGCCCATGAGTATGGGATCTTAATGCTCTACTATACTATACTATGCTTGAGAATTAAGCTCTAAAAATTTGATATGGGCCCAGGTAAGGTAAGTGACACATACATGTGCATTAGTGAGAGAAGATTAGACAGAATGTGGATAGCTTTCTTGAGTGAAAATGTCAGAATGAAGTTTTAGATTTTCTTGGAGGTGATTTTTATGCATAGAAAAGGCTATTTTTGGTTATTTTAAAAGCAATACTAATTTTATTAAACTTATAAATTCAGAAACTTTGTTTTTCTTTTTTATTTACTAATTTGACAGAGAGAGACACAGCAAGAGAGGGAACATAAGCCGGGGAATGGGAGAGAGAGAAGCAGGCTCCCTCTTCTCTTCATTATAGTGCTCCCTCTTCATTATCAGGGAGCCTAATGCTCGGCTCCATCCCAGGATCCTGGGATCATGATCGGAGCTGAAGGCAGATGCTTAACAACTGAGCCACCCAGGCACCCCAGAAACTTTGTTTTTCATTAAGATTCTTGGTTCATCTTTGTTTATAAGTCTAGCAAAATAGGATGATCATTTTGATTAGATTGGTTTCATTTACAAACTTGGCCTATTATGCCTCAAGTATTTTAAACTTCATTTATTTCATTATAAACAGTTCAAATATATGACTAACAGCCAAAATATCCCTATACACATAAGCAGTTTCAGGAAAACTAATACATATGGTGAACCTAAAACTTTGTGTCAAGATTAAATACCATTATACTTTTCAAACAGAAGAGATCAATCACTCCACCAACACAAGGCTAATCTATTAGATCCTTTGAAGTATCAAATTCTTTTAAACATTAGAGGTAATTTAAATATAAAATATAGGTTCCCAAGTTCAAGTTTAGTTGTTAGCTTATCACTTTGTAACCTCTTTAATTTAAAAGCAGATAAAGACTGCTTGCTGCTGTAAATATGAATTAAAAAGAAAAAATACCCTATGGGCAAAGAATCCATGGAAGGCAGATATTGAATGTTCATGGGATACCAAACATAAAGCAGAAAATGTTATCCAAGGATTCCAAAAGACCACGAGTAACTAGGTTTCATGAAACACATTTTGCAAATGTAACCTTCATGCCAAATCTGGGTTATAACTACTAAAAGGGAGGGGCTCTTAGGACTCCACTTTTAAAAAAAAATTTGGTGTAAGATTTACATAACAGGAAAGTAATCATTTTAGTGTATACAAATTGGTGGTATTTGGCATGTCCACAATGTTACATCTACCTAGCACCATAATATTTTTATCACCCGGAACGGCAACCCTCTTCCCATTAAGCTGTCATTCCCCAACCATTCCTCCAGCCCCTGGCATCCACTATTCTGCTTCCTGTCTCCATGGGCTTACACATTCTGGATATTTCATAAAAATTGAATCTTGTAATATATGGTCTTTTGTGTCCAGCTTCCTTTAATTAACACAGTATTTTTTGAGGTTCATCCGTGTGGCAGCATGTATCAATATTTCATTCCTTTTTTATGGCTGACTAATATTCCACTGTATGGATACCACATTTTGTTTATCCATTCATCAGCTGGTGGACATTTGGGTTATTTGTACTTTTTGACTATTGTGAATAGTGCTGCTATGAACACTCATGTATAAGCTTTTGTTTAAATACCTGTTTTTAACTTCTTATTTTTGAGATTCTAAGTAGTTTACCTAAGTTTAATAGCAGCTACTACTGAAATTGGGATATGGATCAGGACTTCAAAATTCCAAACCTATATTCTTTCTAGAACTTTCTACTTCCTCGTATAAAAGCATCAAATGAAATCTGATTATTCCTCACCACATTCTAAAGCAGTCTATGGTCAGAAAGAGATAGAAAGGCTTAGAGAGGAAAGGGATATGACTGATTATAAATTGTCCCTGTGTTTACAGACAGGGCGCTGTTTTTTTCTACTCCCTTTCAACTCACCTCAGGCACTTTTGTCTTATAAACATTATTGGCTAATAGGTCAATTAGCTTTAGCTTAGAAATTATCCGGAGGAAAAAGTCTCTGAGAACAAACAACACTGTGCTCTGTTGGTGTCCTTTTGTAAACGATTCCCTCTAGTGGTTTGAAATATTTGTCACTGTGTTGACAAGATTTCGGTCTTCAAAAATGTAAGCAAGAGAGACCCAGGATATTTATTATTGATAATAATCAAAACCACAACAACAGTAATTCTGGAGGTTTCTGGCTGTCATCACACAGAGGAAACTGGGGTGAGCTTTTAAAATATTTATCAGATCAAGTTACTTCCTGGCTTTACATTCCAATTAGAATAAACTCCAAACTCTTTTGTATGGCTTATAAAAGCCAGAAGGCTTGAAGACTTGCCTGTTGCTTCAAACTCTCACTGGAAAGTCAACCCCAGGGTGGGAAGGAGCTTCTCTGTCTTTGTCATTAGTTTATCTTCCTCAAGTGTAATAATGCCTAGCAAATGGTTGGTACTCCCTTAAATGGGTGTGAATGATTAACTGTCTTCTCACTCTGCTCTCCAATCCCCATAATACATCTCCCTCCTCTCTTCCTTTAGTACCTTGATCACATCAGATTCCTTCCTGAATCAGAATCTTGGCATTTGTAATCCCCTCCAGCTGGAGTTATCTCCTCCAGATGTTTGCAGGTGGAGGAAACATCTTCCTATCCTTCAGGGTGCCAGACCCCAGTTAGAGATCCCTGTGAAGTCGCCTCCGTGCCCCCTTCATTATTCCTTGTCGCACCCCTCTGTATGCTTCCTTTGCAGTCACATTTTGCAAATATTTGTTGGTATGTTTGTTTACTTGTTTCTTTTCTGATTTCCCCCCAAATGGGAAAATGGCAAGGCCCAAGTATTGCCTGTTCCATACAGTTGTGTTAAATACACAGAATAATGTACTTAGGAGTGTACAGAGCAAGAGAACAAATCCTGGAAATATTTCAGTTTGTTCAAGTCAAGTAATCTGTACCACAACCCAATTTCAGTCACCCTGATGTTATCGCAAGTCCCTCTTAGATGATCATATTCGTGAGGAAGAAGAGAGCAGAGTTATCTAGCCTTGTGGCTTTCAGTTGGAGAATAATGTAGGGACAGATCACTTGGTAGAAGGTATCTTAGGGCTAAGTGGGCAGAGGTTTGAAGGATTTCATGCATTCCTTGGCAGTGTGAAATTTTGGCTTAGTATCATATGAAAGACCTAAGCTATAGCCCGTGAAGTTGTCATTTCCAGTAGTGAACTGATGGGCTTTAGGAGAGGAAGAGACTTGCCTGCTTTCTTTAGGGCTGCATCAGAGAGCAAAGTCAAGGGCAGCGTGTTGAAGTGCAGAGTCCAAACTGGAAGTTAGAACTAGATTTGGATTTTATTTTATTTTATATGATTTTATTTTATTTATTATTTTAAAAATTTTGCTTGCTGGATAATCCTTTATTTTTTTCTTCTTTTTTTAATTTTATTTTTTGACTTACTATTTTTTTATTATTATGTTCATTTAGCCAGCGTATAGTACATCGTTAGTTTTTGATGTAGCATTCACCGATTCATTAGTTGTGTATAACACCTAGTGCTCATACCCTCCTTAATAATGCGTCACCCAGTTACCCCAACCCCCCACTCCACTCACTCACTAGCAGTGTGATCGTAGGCAACAAATAAGCCTTTCAGAACTTCAGTGTCCTTGTCTAAAATTCATGAAGAATCGTGTATGCTGCATAGAGTCAAGGAATAAGGATGTTTAGACCAAGGAAAGGTCACCTGGTATAAGATGGGAGTGCTTAGCTGCTGGAAGTAAGGTGGGTGGTGGGTGGAGATACCTTCCAGTAAAAGGGGACAGGCTGTTTAGAGGCTCCAAGGCAGGTAAGGGATTATGACCTGTTTGAAAACAGAAAGGTGGTGGTACCTGCTCTCCCAGGGGGTAAGGAGGAGGCTGATGGGTGAGGATTCAAGAGAGACAGGAAAGGTGAAGAATGCAGGGACCTAGAGCAATGGGACCCCAGAAAATGGTCTTTAGTAACACGATTCAGTTTGCCTTCTGGTTTTGATGTGGACCATGCTGGATGTTTCATGATTCATGGACTGCTGGGTGAGATTTTGAACTCAGACTTGCTTCTGATTGCTACCCTTTTCCTGTAAACAACCCTACCACTCCCAACACATAAACTTACTTAGATACACATTTGGCCTTTTTTTTTTTTTTAAAGATTTCATTTATTTATTTGACAGATCACAAATAAGCAGAGGCAGGAATGGGGAGGGGGAGGAAGCAGGCTCCCTGTTGAGCCGAGAGCCTGATGAGCAGAGAGCCTGATGCAGGACTTGATTCCAGGACCCTGATATCATGAGGGAACTGAAGGCAGAGGCTTTAACCCACTGAGCCACCCTGGCGCCCCCACATTGGCCCTTTAGTAAGGACTTTTAATGTCTGGTCTACCAACCGTGTGGCCTTGTGTAAATTATCTAACCTTGCTACATGTCCTTTCCCACATCTCTAGGATTGTGGAGAGAATTAAATGGATTGTAAATATTTGACAGAGGTGAATACTCAGTTACTATTAGATATCGTGATTATATATTATATTATTGTAATGTGGAAGGGTCAAGGCAAATATAAGACACTTTAGAAAGCTGATAAGGCCCTATTTTGTGAGAGGTGCACCTTTCTGTGTCTTTCAGTTGAATTCTATCAAGTAAGCTATGCCTATGGGACAGAAAGTCAAGAGACACTGTTGTATCTCACCTGCTCTCACCTCTACTGGAAATCCATTTCATCTCCTTGGACAAATTATCTCTGATTCTTGATCTCTCTATCTGTAATGGGGAATGGAAATTTTAGTAAGAATCTTTCTTTGGGATGTTGTGAGGCCAAAATGAGCTCTAAGGGCTCAGAACTCTTTGAAAGAAAATGACAATATAAATTTAAGCAAGCTGGTGTCATTTTTAATGCTCTGGTTGAAAAGTGATTGATTTACACTGTGAATTCCCCTTAATAATTTGCTCTGTAATAGCAATGTGAAATGGCCCTGAAGAAGTCTAGACATAGCTGGCCTCTCCGGTATTAGTAAAGCTGGAAATATCAATTAAGATAAATACCCGAAGGCAAAAAAGCCATTAGGTTTTAGAGCCAGGAAGAATCTAAACATCTTCCTCAGAATAGTCCTGCGTAAATGTTTTCCACTGCATTTTTTGGGACTTAGAGACAAGAAGCAGCTGACACATGAGAGAAGTCAAATGATTTGCCTAAGGTCACACAGTCAGCAACCATTAGAATCTATTACTTTCTGATTCTGAGCCCAGAATCAGAACTTAGTGGGCCTGAATGATACCCCAGCTGGATTTAGAAATTCACCAGGCTTATTTACTAAGCTGTATCACAAACCATCATGGCAGAATAATTCTGAGATATCCTCCTACTTAATCTGTCAGCCACAACCATTTATGTGATGAGCTTGCTCTTTGCCAGTTATGCTGCTGCTTTAATAATATGCAAACACAGTTGACCCTCAGACAATGCACAGGTTAAGGGTGCTGATCCCCCACGCGGTCAAACTCCTTGTGTAACTTTAGACTTTACTAGCCCACTTTTGTGTGGAAGCCTTGCCAATAACCTAAATGGTCTGTTAATACGTATTTTTATGTTCTATGTATCGTATACTGTATTGTCACAATAAAGTAAGTTAGAGAAAAAATGTTAAGGAAATTATAAGGAAGAGAAAATACCTACTCTGTATGAAAAAAAAAAAAAATCTCTGTCTAAGTGTATCAGCACTGTTCAAACCCATGTTGTTCCAGGGTCAGCTTCTCACTCAGACCAGGGCAAATTTAAGACTAAGTTGTGCTAAGTTTGCTTTGCTGCTGAGGAACTCAATGCCCCAGGTATTCCTGATCTCCTTTTATCAAGTTTTGTATTTATTCCCTGAACCCCAACCCCCTCTTTTACATAAAAGCTTATCTGTCCTATCCCCAGTACCAATGAAAGGTGAAGTCTTCTTTATACGACAATGGAGGTAATAGGTATGGAGTTGAACAATTACAAGAATTTTCTGCATCCTAGATTTTTACCCAAGAATCATTTTCTTTTCCTTTTTTTTTTTTTTTAAGATTTATTTATTTATTTGACACAGGGAGAGAGAGATCACAAGTAGGCAGAGAGGCAGGCAGAGAGAGGGGCGAAGCAGGCTCCCCATGGAGCAGAGAGCCCAATATGGGGCTCGATCCCAGGATCCTGGGATCATGACCAGAACCAAAGGCAGAGTCTTCAACCCACTGAGCCACCCAGGCAGGTGCCCCTTCATTTTCATTTTTATATCCTCTGTGAAGTCACTGTTCTAAAAGATTTAGCTTCTAAGCCAACTGCATATATTAAGTAATAATTAATTTGTTTTTCCATTTTTAATTAACTGGGGACTTAAGCAGCTGTCAGAAAGCGCTCCTGATCAGCATGAGATATAAGCAGTATGACCACCCCGAGATGATTATATCCCTGGGAAAGTAAGGAAATTTCCAGCTTTGCCATATGTAAATGAAGAGCTTCAATTAGCCTTAAAATTACATATATATATGTATATGTATATATATATATATGTATACCTATATATATAGTGTGTGTGTTTCTCTTGAAAATCAATTTTCCGCTGTTTTTTAAAATTTTTATATTTATTTATTTAAAGATTTTATTTATTTATTTGACAGGCAGAGATCACAGGTAGGCAGAGAGGCAGGCAGAGAGAGGAAGGGAAGCAGGATCCCTGCTGAGCAGAGAGCCCAAAGTGGGGCTTGATCCCAGGACTCTGAGATCATCACCTGAGCCGAAGGCAGAGGCCTTAAACCACTGAGCCACCCAGGCATCTCAATTTTCTGCTGTTTAAGAAATACTTTTTGGGGGGAAACCTAGGCTAGGAACCACTGACTAAACCCAAGTCATAGCTTTTGGGTTGGATTTTAGGGTAAAATTCTGGGCAGGATCATTTTCTTCCTTCCTTCCTTATTTTTATTTATTTATTTATTTTTTAATGAGAGAGCTTTGTATTACTTTAGGGTCAGCATCCAAGCTGAATGTTCAAGTGGTATTTTTACCATATTGCACAAATACCTACTTATACCTGCTAAATGTCAGGAAATTAGTACTTCAAAGGGAACAGAGTTTCTGCTCTTTGCCTTGATGAGATGACTATGGAGAGAGAAGAGGCTTTCAGCATTTCTTATTTAAGAGTAGATTTGGTTTCTAACCTCTACCACTGAATAAATGTGATATGGAATATATGATCAAAGAAAATACTGAGGAAAATGAGGAATACAGGTAATTTGCATGTAGAAAAGTTTAGTCATTATTTATCCAGAAAGAACCATGGGGCCTTTCCTCCTAAAACTCTTTGTGCTTTAGAAAAAGTTTAGTTTCATCCTTGACTAGGATTTCACTTAGCATTGCTAAGAGACATATTTAAGTGATTTTGTTTTTCTTTCTTGCCAATTAATTGGGAGGAAAGATGATCATTTCTACCTCAAGCTTGATGCATGGGAAATGAAACACTGTCATATTCCCCCCACACTGGTCGAACCTTCTCAATTTCCTGTTTTTCTCACCTCTATTCTCCCAAGCCCTTGGGTCCTCTCTCTGTTTAGTGGTGTTCCATACTTTCAGATTTATTATCCAGGTATATGATATCTATATCACGCTGTGACTCAAAAATACCTTTTATGGTAAGTAAAGACTAGGCTCTTCAACCTAACATAGGAGACCGAATAGAATTAAACCCAAACTCTCACCCTTTCATTCTTTGTCAACTTTCTAGGATCAGTTTAAAATGCTACTTCCTCCAAGAAGCATTACCCACTGGTACTAGCTGGATATGACTGCTTTTACCCTGTGAACCCCTACAGCATTTCACACTGCTCTGTAATGCTGTCTTAAATCAGCTATGTACTCGTTTTCTTTCTCCTCCTGGATGATTGGCTCCTTTGAATGTGGGCGTTTTCTCAAGTCTATATTCACAAGGGGCCTAGACGAGAGCTTTGTAATGAGAGATTCCATGCAGTGAATGAGTGAGTGAATAACCTCAGTGTTCCCTTCTCCATATTGGAGAATGAAAGTGTCTGTGTTTCTTAGTGTTCAGGGTCCTGTGAGCCAGAGATCTGGGGCCTAGACATAGGGAGAGTACCTCTGATTCTGCTGGAAATGAAGATGGGGCTAATGAGGGCATTTACAATTTTTTTTTGTTTTGTTTAATAAAAAACTCGCCAAAAACAGTGGGAAGGAGAGAGAAAAGTTTCCATGGCAACCTCCAACGCTGTACCTCTGAAGATTCAGTTTATACATTAAAAAAAATGTGCCTTCATTTATTCTTCCCATGGAGACTGGAACTTCGTTAACTGCTAAAAAGTTTATGGAGGAGGTTTTAATGATACCTGTCAATTCTGAGAAGGTACGGAGGAGAGAAAGCTTATCATAGCTGGTGAAATGTACTCAGACTTCTACACTTTCTGATTTACCAGAGTAAATGTGTATAATGAGTGATGGGTGTGCGGGTGGGTTGGGTGGGGGCCTCATACCTTACCAGAAGGTCAGTGGCTGGGCTGAGCTGATGCCATGTTCTGGCTATCGCCCACCTTATCATGCTATTAGCTGAAAAGAAATGGAAAGAAAATGAACCTTTGTGAAATAGTTCTATTGGTCATTGAATGCAACTATTTTGGGAGTAGAGGAAAAAATATAAATTCAGGAAATCAACAGATATTTATGAAGACAAGCAGATTATCTGAGGGATAAAACTTGAAGTCAAAGTTAGTTAAAAATCTTAGGTGCTCTGTCATTTGCTAGCCCTATTGCTTTGAAGAAATTACCCAATTTTCTATAAGCCTGTGTTTGCTCAATTGTCAATCAATTGAAGTACCTAACTCAGTGGGGGCGTGGTGACATTTAAAAGGTCAGGACGGAATATAGCATGCACTTAGAGCTCAGAAAACATTAGATGAGGGTGATGGTGGTGTTGGTGTTGATGATGGTTTCCTTCTGTGTATAGCATTGTTTTCATCTAAGGTGCAACAAGTGAACTCTTACCTAGGGAGGGATCCCAAGGAGACTGTGATTTATCCCAGCATATGTAACAGTCACATGCTGCAGGTTAAAGAGTCAACTCCTTCAGACAACGCTGAGGTCCCTGATTATATTTCCTCCCACCCCTCTCCAGCTCATCTCCTGCTACGACTCCCAACACAAGCTGGTACCAACATAAAAACCACACCCAAATACTTTCCACCGCTGAGCCTACTGTGCCCCGAGCTCTCATCCCTCCTGCCTTTACACATTCTACTTCTTTCATGCCCTTATCCTCTTCATGTACCTGCAGACCCATCATTCAGTCTTCAGGTTCTTTGAACTTGCTCCTAAATCTTTTCCCTGTCCAAGGGCACCTATATTTATCTCTGCTAGGAACTGTTTCTTTCCATCAATACTCACGGTGCATGTGTCAGACACTGCGATGGGCACTGGGTTGCAAAGCCGAGGGAACCATGACATCTGCTCTCAGGGACTTTCTATTTTTGTTTTTACTGTTTAGCTTGGGCTCAACAGATGGTTGTCCCATATCTTTATCTCTTTTATTTTACCCCAAAGGCTGAGTGTAGGATGTGACATGTAGTAGATAATAAAGGTTAATTAGATAAGTTACAGAGATGAGAGGTATTTTGTTCAGATAACAGTTAAGCCAAAGATACTGTCCTGGTAAGAAGAAAGGAGAATTTTTAGTATTTAAATAAGCTAGGTTATGAGAGATGGAAATTGGGTAGACAGAGACACTAATTTGTATAAGACTTTCTTCATTTTGCATGGATGAATGACAGAATACTTCTCGTCCTCACAAACAAGTGGGCATATACAATCTGTGTGTGTACTGGAAATCTAATATGTGTACTGGAAAGCAGAGGGCACAAGGCAATGCCTCTAGACCCTTGTTGCTGGATTTGAATGTGTCTTGGTTCTTTTTCAAAGCTAATTATATTTTTGTTTTAGAATATTTATTGTTTTTATAATCATGTGGAAGTTATTCCTCTATTTGTGTAGACCGTGTAGGAGTGAATAAAATTAAAAGTCACTATTTTTATGCAGAGCGATTGGATTACATTAAACAAGTATAAGTCTTTTAAATAGACCTGTCCCAAGGACAGGTCCTAATATTTGAAATACCAGATGTCTCCCTGAGTACAAAGTCTTCTCCAGATAGGAGAGGGAGGTTCTTATATATTTTTGGGTTTTGTTTTATTTTTTCCCTCCTAAATGATGCTTGTTTACTACTTCTTTGTTCATTTGTACAACATATTTATTGATCCCACAGGCTGTATAAGGCACCATGCCACGTTCTGGGGTCGGAGTGGGGATAGATCAAAACTGTGCCGTGATATTTCATGTAGAATGTCAGAATTTCTAAAGGAGGATAATAGCAGATGGAGTTCTAGTCTCCAGTGTACACCCTGCCATTAAAAAAAAAAAAAAATTCTATCCCTACCCATCTTTTCCAACCCCCAAAGCAATTTTACACCAAAGAAGTGACCTATTTTGAGCCTGAGTGGTTGGATGCATTTATTGTTCCACAAGCCTATGTAAAAAAAAGTTCTGTTGATTAGAGTTGTGAGAAGCTCTTCGCAGCCAGGAGGAACAATAATGACATCACCTGGATTCCCCCAGTCCCCTTCAGTCTCTACTAAAAAGAAGGAAAAGGAGTCATTTTCCTTTCTCCTGAACCCACCAAGGCTGGTGCTGGAGGCCTGTCGGTTGCTGTGCACAGCACTCACTCAGTCCATGCTCAAGGAATCCTAACTAGTGTCACCTGAGAAGGGCCTGAGGAATGAAACTGGGAAATTGCTGGAGGCAACATTATCATGCTCTCTCCAGAGCTGACACCAAGGTCTCAGCTCTGGGGAGTTGCTACTAATAAAAGTATAGATGAGCAAACTTCACTTTCACAAAAGCAAGTTTGTAGCTGACTTTAAGCCTGCAGGGAAATACTTTCATTGTAACAGCTGTCTAACTGTCTTATGGGCAGATGCTAAATAAAACATCTTCCCCTCAGATCATTAGGTTGTAAAGACTTTAGTCATGACCAAAATTATCCAAATAGGTATTACGAGGGGCAAAGGGCTGAGATTCATGATTTTGAGGAAAAAAAATTTTTTGTTGTAGATTAATTTAACCTCTAAATACTACTGACATTTCCTTTAAAAAATGTTTTTATATACTATTTTTACTAAAGGTCACTGTACTTGATCTCCAGAAGAACTGATGAAGTTACATAGTAGGAAATGAAAATTCATGGACATTTAGGAAATTGCCCACAGTTACCAAGTTAGGAAATGGTGGAGCTGAACCATTGTCCCATGTCTTTATATTCTAGGATTGGTGGTTTTTATATAACCTATCCAGATGTGTTGATTTCTGAATATAATGCTGCTGATGACCCATTATTGGTTAGAAGTTTTTGCAGAATTAGAATCTGAGGGAACAGGGCACGTATCTACTATGACTGATTAAGAATGATGTAAGACCTTGTCCCAGAGACAAGCTAACTTGACCATAGGACAAAACAAACCTAGGACTTTTCTCTCAGTAACTCTTTCTAAAAGGAGTGTTTCTAATTTTATATGTGACTATGAAATAATCATACTGTTTATTGTGTGTTTCCCAAACCATTCTATTTTATTAATGATTATACTTTCACATGTTGACTTTTTATATGTGTCGTTAATGCAGTATGATTTTTCAGTCACTACTTTATTTTTTTTAAGATTTTATTTATTTATTTGACAGACAGAGATCACAAGTAGGCAGAGAGACAGGCAGAGAGAGAGGAGGAAGCAGGTTCCCTGCTGAGCAGAGAGCCCGATGCGGGACTTGATCCTGAGATCATGACCTGAGCCGAAGGCAGAGGCTTAACCCACTGAGCCACCCAGGTGCCCCTCAGTCACTACTTTTAAAAACCATTTTAGCTTTGGCCCTTCTCATATACAACTTCTCTTGCCATAGATTTTAGATGCTGTCCACAGAGGCCTGCAAAATACAACCAAAGTGACTGTCATTTTTATAATCAATGCTAATCGTTATCAGAAGAACCATGTTTCATGTTTAGTTTGCTGCTGGATTGGGTTTACACATTGTGGTCTAATCTAATTGAAATGGGAAAAAGCAATTGAATTGACAAGGAAACCTGGGAGTGTGTCACAGAGGAGTGATGTATGGTTTTCACAGAGGAGCTGGGTTTTTTGTCATTGTTGCTTTCTGTTGTTGTTGTTTAATTAATTAATTTGTTTTTTTAAAATAAACATATAATGTATTGTTTTTTTTTTTTTTTTAGTTTTTTGTTTCTATTTGGGAATAGGTGGGGAGGGGGACTCCAGGCAGAGAGGATAGCAAAAGCAGGCAGAAGTCGGTGTCTATGAAAGTACATTTTGGAAATGACAAGTGTTGAGAGAACTTGAAATATGACTAGAGAATTGGAACAAAGGTGAGGTGTATCAGGGCATGAAACAGAGTTGTGACAATACTGGTATTTGGATACATAGGCCTGCCAGATTAAGAAAATAGAAATACAGAATGACTAGTTAAATTAGAAATTTAGCAAAGGAACAGGGCATTTTTTTTTTTTTTTAGCATATGTGTGTTAAAAATTTTGGATGGTGTGTACACTTATTGAAATTGATCTATTTAAATTCAGCTTTAATGGGGGCATGCTGTATTTTACCTGATAGCACTAGAAGGGGCAGGGGAGCTAAGGGAGCTGCACATGGAAGGTACAGAAAAGACGTAAGAGGGACACTGTGGCATTTGATCTTGATGATTAAGTTTCTCACCTGGGATTCACCCCCTCATCTTTCTCAAAATGTCTAAGAACAAGAATGGGGGAGACTAGTAGCTCAGGGGAGGCTATGCCTATGGGATATTATCAAATTCGGAGAGCGAATTCAAAGTTGACAATCTTGGTATTGCATTTGAATGTCGCTAGAGAACATTCACTGCAGAAGAGGCACTAAATAATCAAGTGGACAAAACGACTTGGCCAGTTGACATCAGCCAGCATCTGTCCCTGATCACCCCAGGCACCTCAGTACTTGCCCAGGATTATGAATGAGGTAACTATACAGGCAGTGTCAGAAGCTCTGTGTCAACCCAACAGCAGCTGTTCCTTCTCAGCAGGTTGTTATTTGTATGTCTCCAGTAGGTGGAACATAGGAATCTAAGAACCTAGGGGTAGAAGGAGAAGTAGCCCAGCTCATATCACTGCCTGTGACCCACGTAGGTAATTTCTCATAGCTTTAGGTGCTGTGGGTCTAGAGCAGGGATCACCAGATCTGGCCCACAGTCTGTTCTTTCCATAGCCCCATGAACAAAGAGTAATTAAAAAAATATTTAAGGGTTATATATTAAAAAATAATAATAATAGAATAAAATAAGGGACTATGTGACAGACAGAGACTGTAGGTGACCTCTGGCAGAGAGTAAATATTTTAGGCTTTGGATACCAGTGCAAAAAATTGAGTGATTGACCTCGATCGTCATGAGGAGATCAGGTTGCTGTTACATAGATGCATCTGGTTGATGTCCTGGGGCATCTCTTGTTAGTTTCATGCACAATTTTAACTGGAATGTGCAGGGATGAGAAGCCATGTTTGTTTCAGTAAGAGCAGGGACACCAGAGACTCAGATTTCTCCTGGACGAGGGTCACCTTACCAGACAAGCTGGCAATCTAGTGGAGGTGGTAGGTGAGTGAGGGGGGGGAATCTAGAACGAGTGATGGAGGAAGGAGATGAAGTATCAGTTACAGCTTCGGGATCAATAGCAGCAGCACTAGACCTCTCCTTATAAGCTTTCCTTGAGATTGTGACCAACCAGAATCTTGGAGAAACATTGCCTGAATAGAGTGTAGTTCGTGTGAGAAGCAAGGATACCGAATGATGCCAGGGTGAAACGTGGTGGAAGCTGTTAGTGCCTTGGCCAGATATAATTTCCTGGGCCCACGGACCTACCGGATGGTGGCTGCTAATGGCTCATAGCTGCCTACATCTCCTGAGAATTGTCCTTGGCAGTACAGGTGCCGCCTCATCTGGGAAGTTATGTCCCCTTCTTCCCAGGAGCAGCTTACTGGTAATGGCTGGTGATGTGAGAGAACCAAAGGACATTTTTCTTCCTACAAAGTGGGACCACCTCTCTAGGGCTTTTCCTTCTCCAGACCTTCTGTGGCATTGGGCTGCCAGTGGTCTCCAGCAGAGTTCACTTTCTTGCTTTGTTTTGTCTTGCTCTCTATCCTATATTTTCACCTTGCAGCCTTCTCTTTAGAGGACTCCCTCAATAAACCAGTTTCACATAAATTCTTGTTTTATATTTTGCTTCTGGGAGACCTGAACTGAGACAAAGTCCTCTGTGTTCTGGTCACTGCCTACCTGGCTAAGCTCATTTCTTCCTGATTTTCTTCTTACATGTTTGATTCCAGCGGTACTGGGCTCCTTGCTATTTTGTGCCGTTTTCAGGGTATTTATCCTTATTCTTCCATCCACCTGAAACTCTGTTCTGCCAATAACAATGAGGCTCATGCTCCCACTTCATACACATTTCTAATCAAATGTCACTTACCTATTTAGAGAAGGTTTCTCTGAATATCATTCTGTCTAACACAGTGTGCTCTGTCCTCTTATCTCTTTGTTCTTCATTATTTTCCACAGCTCCTATCACATTCCATACTTTTACTTTAAAAAAAATTAATCTATGTATTATCCACCTCCCTGACTAGAATATAAACACCCAAATGATAGGGGGTTTTCTATTTCATTTGCTGCAGTATCCGTGGTGTTTATCACAGTGTCTGGCAAATAGTAGGAATTGAATAAAGAAAGTTAGTTTATAACAGTCACTCACTTATTCAAAAATTGTGAACCTTGAGTTCAAATCCAGATTTGTCTGGCTCCAAAGATCCTGCTTTTGGCTCTGATCCCTGTCACTGCACATTCTTTCTTCCCAGCTGCTCCATTTGCCAAGGTGCTTATTCTAATTCACTTCACCTCGGAATTCCAGTGGAGCTAAAATTCCCGACATCCCCACATGTTAGTTAAGGCAATGCCAACTGCTAAAACAAAATAAAACATTTCGTTGGTTTTATACAATAGAAGTTTATTTTTGCTCACCTAAATCCTATGGGTAGGGTTTGAGGAGGATGGGTTGGTATTTTGTTCTATGCAAGTCATTAAGGGTCCTAAGCTGATTGGAGATACGCCATTCTTAACACTTAGCTACTAAGATGTCAATGAGGCAGCAAAATTGAGGGAGATAACGTGAAAAAAAGCACATGGATTTGGGTTTTGTTTTGTTTTTAATTATTGTCCAAGTCTAGAAATACTACGCATCACTTCTGCTGGCATTGACTTGATCATAGTTGGTCACATTGCCCCACATGGATACACACAGCAGGTTGGGAAATGAAGTGTTTAACCTGTCAGCCTTTCCTGACAGTGTCTGTATACAATGGAAGGGAGTTTGAATCTTTGATGGGCAACCAATCAATCACCAACCAACCAATCACATCTACCACAAACTCCCTCCCTTACCACCTGTTACGGATATGCACCCTTTGCAAACCAGGATAAACTATCCCTTCCAATGGGGGAAAATCCAGCATTTCATTTTGTTACTCATGTAGATCAGCCTGGAGGCAAAATCTCTCACCATTTGACTAACCTTGATCCAGAGAAGAGAAGAGATTGCAGGAGCTGTTTAATTTCTGAGTCTTGTAGAGAAGGAAGAAAAGAGATTCTTGTCTATAAGCTTTACTCCTCATGGGAGGAATTTCCCTTTTGTAGCCATTACTCCTTAAGCTTGAGACTCTGGCTTTGCTTGGTAATATATATATATATATATATATATATATATATATATTTTTTTTTTTTTTTTTTTTTTTTTTTTTCTTCTCACCAGAGCAGGTGGCACTAAAATTTCTAACCAGTGCCTTAGTATGCAAAGCATCACATCACTTTACTTCTCCCAATAGATACTCTTAATTCTGATTATAACAATTATAGTCTTTGCTTTAAGTCTGTGTGTTTAGAAATATTTGTTTGCCCTTTGCAATCTCACTACACACTAATTAGGGAGAAATATTTTCCTTTTACTTCAAATAAGAGCAAATGAAATCATTATTTTATTGGAATACATAATCTGCAATTCTGAGGGCCAGTAGTTATAGGTTGTGGGTTTGAGCCCTTCAGGCACTCTCCTCTTGCCAAGAGGGTTAGTGCCAGATCTAGGATTGAAGAAACTATTGAATAATGCCCTTTTTTCTTTCATGCTGAGAGCAGTGAAGGTAATAATTTTCACTTAAACTTGTCTTTGATAATAAATAAAGTGTGAAATCCTATGGCCAATGTTTGATATCCTTGTTTTAGTATTCTGCAAATTTGACATCATTTTGGTCAAAAGAATAAAAGTATGATCTGACTTAGGTTGAAAGGCACTGAAAGAAATTATATATATATATATATAATATATATATACATATATATGAGAGAAATATATATATATATATATACACACACACACAAACACATATATACACACACATACATATATATACACACACATATATCTGAGAGAAATATATCTATAGCTGTATGTATGTATGTATGTATCTAATTTCCATCATTCCTTTAGCCTTTGTGGCAGACTGTCACATCAATGACATCCAATTAATTATACATACCAATATCTGTGCCCTTGGATAGCCCCTTTCTAAATTCACTCTGGGCTTTGTCCTATGACTGCCTTTGGTCAGTAGGACACCAATAAACATGCCCAAAGCAGCAATCTTTACATGCTGGAACACTGAGGTCTACCACCATGTTCAAAGCCTAGGCTATTTTGCTGAAGAGACTATGTAGGGATTTCTCAAGATTCTCTGGCTGACAACCCCCAGAGAACCCATGGGTATGTGACTAAGGCCACATAGGACCATCCAACTCCATCTGAGCTATCAAGTGATTACAGCTTTATGGGGGACTCCAGGAGATAATATATAGCAACAGATAACTGATGGAGCTGTAGCATGTTTATTTGGAATACATATATATTCTGAATGTGACTATTTCCAACATTTCTTTTGCAATGGCCCTAACCCTAACCACTGTCATCAGTCATCAACTTCTTTCTCCAATCCAGTTAACTAGGAAATCATGTAATTTGCAAAGAGACTGCTGGCTGCCAACTAGATTCTTTCACCACTTTGTTTCCTTAGTTTTCCTGAGGGATGTGTTGACCACGCAGAGTTAAGAGATGCTCAACAGGAGAATGGCTAAGGTCTTATAGTCAAGTTTTTTTAAATCCTTAAAATGAGAAAGTTTTGATATATTTATATTCTTGGTCATCCTCAGCTGTGTTCAATATTTGGTTTTTAGCCACCTGGTAATTTCTCTACCTTTTCTATTTCTGTATTTTTTTTTTTTTTTTTTTTTTGGTAAGCCCATCTGGTTAAACTTTTATCTTATGGATATAGTGTTCTCTGTGTGGCGATGGAAAGAGAATGAGCTCCAAACCCATTTAGCATAATTTTGATCAGTGATTCTTCAGTATTCTAACTTTATAACTACAAGTCATTTTACTAACCTGAGCCTCAGTTTTCTAATTTGCATAATATTTTATATATTATCTATTATCTATATAATACCTAAATGACATCTTCCTTCATAGATTTATTGGTAGGATGCAATAACAAAAATATCAAGTCCCTTGGGCAATTCCTGTAAGACATGATAGGTAATAAATTATAATCATCATTATCATCATCATCATCATCAGTATTACTAATAATAACTTATAACACATTCACTCTCCCTCAAGAACATTCTTCCAGCTAGGTCTGACTTTATTGTTCTATTCTGATGCTTTTTGAAAAATTGGTATGATGTATTTCTTTGGTGTTTTATGGAAACTGAATGACCTTGGAGGACTAATGATAGCCAGTAATTATTGAGTACTGATCATATGGCAGGAACCACTGTAAACATTTTACTTTACTGATTTTTGAATACTTACAAGAACTCTATTAGCATACTATTTCTGTCTCTCTTTAAAGTAAAGAAAACTAGATCTTAGAAAGTTTAAGTAACTTGCTGAGTCAGCTCAGCTGATAGGGGCAGAACCAGAATTTGTCCAAGGGAATGTAGTTTAAACCTTCCCCCTCACCCCGACTCATAAACACTGTTCAGTTGCGTACTTCTGCATCTCCAGGATTCATCTAGATGAGGAACTCATGGATTACTTCCACTGCAAACACCAAAGGCTTTACTGAAGTCAGTTTGTTCTTTGTCCGATACACAGAATTCCATTTTCTTATTCACATTACTTTTATTCTGATTTCAATTCAATGGGTAATCACCTTTTTCTCAATATTCATAGAGAAATGTTACTCTGTAGAAAATGAATTCCATTCCTGCCTCCTCCTCTCCCTCAATAACAGGAAGCATCTCTTTTCTGAAAGAGAAAGACTCTTTTCTACTTGACATGTCTACTGACATGCCATAGATAGAAATTTAAAATGATAGAATGGAGAGTGCCTTAGAGATCATCCTCTAAAAACTTCTCCCAAATTATGCAAAGACAATCTGAAGCCAAGAATACTTTTCTTAATGTCATTATTTCATTTAGTCATTCACTCTCATCCAACAATGATTAGGGTCTCCTAAGAACCATTTTATAGTCTCCATTAAAAACTTTTTTTTTTTTTTTTTTTTTTTTTTTTTTTTTTTTACCAGTGAACTGAAGGGAACTTTTGTTGATACTCTAGGAGCTCAGGTCAGCAGAGAGCTCCTAATCCAACACTAGAGTACTGTCAGGTTGCCAGGATTTTTAAAATACTGGTGTTATATGTTAAATAAATTGACTCCTGGGACCTTTCCCCAAGTACTTTTGGTTTCCCTCCTTTAGGATTTTTTTTTTAAGATTTTATTTATTTATTTGGCAGAGAGAGAGAGAGAGAGATAGTGAGAGAGGGAACACAAACAGGGGGAGTAGCAGAGGCAGAAGGAGAAGCAGGCTTCCCCCTGAGCAGGGAGCACAATGTGGGGCTTGATCTCAGGACCCTGAGATCATGACCTGAGCTGAAGGCAGATGCTTAATGACCGAGCCACCCAGGCACCCCTCTAAGATGTTTTAAGACCCTTGAGTCACGTCTTATTTCTAAGAAAGCAATTTTGGCCAGTTCTTGTTTTTTTTTTTTTTTTAGAAATGCTAATGTCAACTTATCATACTCTTAGGGCAAAGGAAACTCAATTTGAGCTATTCACTGCATTTATATTGAATTATTTCAAATGTACACCATTTTAGCCCATGCTGTACTTGAAATTGCTTTTGAGAAGGAGGTAAACATTTAAAACTATAGGCCTTAGGAAGACAAAATTCATTTTAAAGAATTCACTACAGGTCAGATCATTTCAGAACTTCTGTAATCCAGTTGCCTATTATTACTATACCTGGTTGAAATTCTCTATAAAGGTTTTTATGCTTATGTTCTGATATAAAAAATTTATATAAAAAAGATATAAAAAAAGTTTCTATGCTTATGTTCTGTTATAATGGTAGGGATAACAATACTACAGATATATTGCTTTCTTCTTTTCCCCAAGATAAAACGTTCATTTGCCTATAATTTTGAAGTTTAAAGTTATTTTGAAAGGTCCGTCATCCTTTACTTGCCTATAACAGAGTTGTTATAGGAATGACGGATAATTTAGTGATACTAAGGCATTCTGATTATGTGAGAGTTTGCTATACCTGGGGATTGTGTTAGGTGTTAGAGTTACAAAAATGAAAACATAAGAAAGGATTAGACTGATGGGAACTGAGTTTTGCATCATCTATGATGTGCCAAACATTGTGTTGGGCACTCTATGCATACCATCTCATTTAACCCCCAACACTATGTATTCTTTTCCAGTTATATAAGCTGAGGCTCTAAAGCTAAAATCATTCAGCATAATATATATGGTATAGGAGAATTAAAATATTATATTTTTCAATTTATGTGTCTGAATTCTATTTTAAAGGATTTTATTCATTTTTTGAGAGAGAGAGTGAGAGAGAGAGAGCACAGGTGGAGTGAGGGGCAGAGGGAGAAGCAGACTCCTCAAAGAGCAGGGAGCCCGATGTGGGACTGACTCCTGGGACTCCAGCATCATGACCTGAGCTAAAGGCAGATACTTAACAGACCGAGCCACCCTGGGGACCCTTTGTGTCTGAATTGTAATATAGAATCATGAACAAATGATCTAGGAACTCTGAAAAAAAAAAAATTGTTCTTTTGGGGTTGTTGTTCCAAGGCAATATTTCAGCTGGGCTTTGGAAGTTGTATGAAAAGGCTGGGAACAAGGGTCTTTCTGATTGAGAGTGGAATGAACATGTTTTTGCACAAGTGAAAGTGAGAGAGAGTAACTAGACATTTCTAAGGAACAGAGTATGATGCAAGATAGCTAGTGTGGCAAAGTGGGGGTAGTAGATGCTATGAATGCCCCAATCCGTATCCTTAGACTCCTCTCTAGTTCACCTGAATCTGCTGTAGATAGTTCCCCAATGTAAATACCAGAGTCTTTGCTTCTTGACCTGGAGCCTTTCTGTGGCAGCAGAGGCTTGCTTAATTGCAGATAGGCGCAATATAGAAATAGGGAGAATTAACTCCAGTGGTAACCCTCAACCAACCAATGCGAGCTGGGTCAGTGCTAATACTTTAGTTCCTGTAGTGTGAGCCTTGAGAGTTGCTTTTCCACACCCCCTCCTTTTTGTAAAGCAAGTACATCGCTTAAGGTTTGATTGTGGAGGCATCCACTTCAAAGACAGCTATCTGGAATACACTCTTTGCCCAGCCACAGGACTAGATGAAGAGCCAGGCCCCTTCCCCAACTGAGGCTCCTTTGATTTAGAAATCTTGGTTTTTTTTCCATAACTGACCATTTGTCTTTTCTCTCCCCCTTGCTTTAACTTGCCACCCTTAGGTTTTGTTTTGTTTTTAAGATTTTATTTATTTATTTATTTATTTGTCAGAGAGAGAGAGAGAGCACAAGCAGGGAGAGCAGTGGGAGGCAGAGGGGGAAGCAGGGTCCCTGCTGAGCAAGGAGACTGATGCTGGACTTCATCCCCAGACCCTGAGATCATGACCTGAGCTGAGGGTTGATGTTTAACCAACTGAGACACCCGGGCGTCTCCCCACTGTTGCGTTTTGAATTCACCAATAAAGAAGGAGCCCTTGAAATCCTAGGCCATCACACTCAATCCCAATAAAAGCAGAAGACCCTGCCCATTGGCCAAAGCACTTTCTCTTCTTCTCTCTCTACCTATGACCTTACTGTGTGGCCCCATATGTGTTGTGTAATTTCCAGGTCTTTTAAGTAATTCCTATCTATTTTTTCAAAGTTTTCTGATGGTTTGTTGCAAAAAGATTTCTTGAAATCAGAATAAGAATGGGTCCAACTACATCACTGGTTATTGATAGGCTACAACTGGCACAAAACAGTCCTTTGGTCCATTGGTGGGGACATCCTAAGGCTCAATCCTCAGTTTCACAGAAGTTTTCCAGTAGAATTGGACTCCAGCTGCCTGGCTTTTTAATGTATATTTTATTGTCTTTTCTCACTTTCCTGGCCTTCTTTTTTTCTGGCATTCTTTCCCATTAAATTACCTCCATCTGAATCCTTGCCTCAGGAACTGCTTTGTGGGTGGATGGGTTGGGCAGGGAAAGCGGAAAGAAGGTAGAGGTAGAGTTTAAGTGTAGTTACAGCCTCTTGTGTGTGGACTTTAACCTGAAGAAGATAGGAAATCACCGAAGGCTTTAAAGAGGAAAATAGTATCAGATTTATAATTAAAAATTAATGAGGCTGCTTGGTTTAGGATACATTGTAAAGGTTAAGGTTGTCCTGGGAGATTATCTGGATAATTTTTGCAGTTGTCCAGTGGGCCTCTATTGGGGCCATTGATGTAGGATTTATGCCAGATTGAGGCTTTTTAAGTAATATATAAAAACTTGTTCCTTAGTACATGTATCAGTCAGGAATATGCAAGACACAGATACATATTTAAAATAGGTTAATTTAGGGGCACCTGGGTGGCTCAGTTGGTTAAGCACCTGCCTTTGGCTTATGTCAGGATCCCAGAGTCCTGGGATCAGTCCCCATTGAGCTCCCTGCTCAGCAGGAAGTCTGCTTCTCCCCCACCCTGATGCCCCCGCTCATGAGGTCTTTCTCTCTCTGTCTTGTACTCTCTCTCTCTCTCTCTCAAATAAATAAAAGCTTTTTAAAAAAAGTTAATTTGAAGAGGGTATAATAAAGGACCTATTCATACAAATTTGTGTAGAGTAAAGCGAAACCATGGAGGCAGGTTAAAGCAGAGGAACTTAAACCACCCTAGGCCCCAAAGAACATCAAGAGGTGGTTATCAGAGCCTTAAAAACAAACAAGCAAACAAACAAACAAATAAACATAGTACAGACAGGGCTCCTTCAGAGGAGCAGTGACACATAAGGATGGCCAGACCAGTGACACCCTGTGGGGAGGAAGCTGGGGAAATCAACTTCCAAACTTCTCTCTCTTCCCTTGGGGGGAAGGAAATCCCCATTGGGCTCACCACTGGCCAAACAAACTGGAAGCCAGAGGGCAAGTTCACATGTTGTAGGCCACACAAATCAGCCACATGGGTTGGAGGGCAAGGAGGGCAAAGGTGAAGAGTGGATCTGGAGAGCAAAAGAAAGATAGCATGTGCTGTCCAGTAGCAGGTTCTGGGGACTAGAAAACATAACAGAAACAGCACAAAAGCTAAAGGGAAAAGAAGGAAAGATATTGGAAGCCTCATGAGGGCCTTCTTGGTATGGCAGGCAAGCATGTTCTGTGAGGGACAAGTGTAGATAAGTGTGGAACAGGATGACACAGCACTGGGAAGAAGTAGGCTGGCAGGGGCAGGAGGGTATGAGATGGGATAGGACCCATGTCCTTACTTGGTGCAGGGATGGTTGAGTCTGGGTAATTTGAAGCTGGTGACTTTAAAGCAAGTATCTCTAAAAATTATTTATTTCTCTAAAAATTGAGATTAGAAATTATACTTTTTTAATCCCACATCTTTACTTCTCAGCATTTAAACAAACACACACACTTTGGTGATGTTGGAAAAACATTGGTTTTGATAATATTTTGGCTAAATATCAGTGACAGATCATAGGGAAGCATAATACTCCTCCTCTTCACAGATCCTTGCGGTCCAGGCCACAGCTACCCATCTGAGACCTTTGTATGCTATTAATGCGAGCAGTTCAACTGTACGTAAGTGGGACACAGGGCTGTAATCCCACTGAGAAGTTTTTGAATCCTGAGTATACTAGCAGAGGCTCCTGCTTTCATGGGCAACCCAAATCCATCAAATGGGTCTCTCTTACCTTGCTAGAGAGGCCGTGTGTTTCAGCATCACGAACAGGGTTTGAGTCCTTACTCTACCACTTAACTATATAATATCAAACTAATTACACTCACCTTCAGTTTCTTATCTGTACAATGGAGAAAACAGACCCCTGTTTACTTCTTGCAATTGCTAAGATAAGCCAATGTATGCAAAGGCACAGTTTTTTATTTTATATTTCTGTATAAAGTACTATAATTATATTTTTTCTTAACTTTTTACTGGAAGGAAAGAGTTCTGTATTCTCAGGGCATTTAGACTTTTAGACTTTTTAGACTTTAAAAAGTCTAGACTTTTTTAGACTTTTAGACTTTTTAGACTTTTAGACTTTTAGGACCTATGGAAAAAATCTGGTAGAAACAGTGTTATGACCATGGGTTTTGGTTCTGATGGGTTTTAAGCCTGGCTTCTCCACTTGTCAACTGTGCGACCTTAGACAAGTTACATAGATTCCATCTAATTTCCAACCACTAAGTCGAGAATGATAGTATTTATTTCACAGAATTGTTACAAGGGTAAATCTGATAATACAAAAAAAAAAAAGTAGTGTTCACCACAGATAATGAACACTCGGCTAATGATAAATATTATATTTCATTAGTTGGGTTAACTTCTGTTCTCCTTCTCCCACTTGTCTTTTTCAAGTCTCTCTGTTTCTCTCTCTCTCTCTCTTTTTTTTTTCCCTCCTTCTCCTGCACTGAAGCGAAGCCCCTGGGGGATGCTAGAGTATCCTAGCATATAATATGGCCAGGGCTTACTGATGTCTAGAAACATTACATATGTTAATCTATTTAATCCACACCAGAATCTTAGATGTTTTCCCATTTGACACATGATTAACCAAGATGCAGAGAGGCTAGGTAATTGCCATAAAATCACATGACTCATAATCGATTTAAACATGGGATTTAAACAAGGGTTTGCCTAACTCTGTGGTTCTTCCTACAACTCCATTCTGAGTCATGTAGAATTAAAAGTGATAATGTATTAAAGGAAAACATGTTGTGATATTTGAAGTAGTACCCAAATGTGAAATACTATTATAATTATGAATTATTAAGATAATAACAATTGTACTTCTAGTTTGGTTGAGAGGGCTTTAACACATAACCCAACCTTCACTCATCATCCAGTTGAAAGAGTCTGGTTCCATACTGGCCAAGAGGGTGGGCTTAGCAAAGTGCCCATTCAGTCTTCTCTGTCTTCTCAGGCATAGTGACATTAAGGATGCACAAGTAGGACAGGCCAGCAGTCTGTTTTCCTCCTCATTGTGCAGTTAGGAACCAGCTTTGAGTGGCAAGGGAGTGGGTCCACATACATCCCAGAACGTGGTTTCCATTGACAAATAGGTGCTTTCCAGAAATCTCAATCCTGAAGTAGTTAGGGAGACCAACAATGGGAAGAATATAGGATACCTGGCTCTTTGCAGGGTTTAGGGATGACCCATTGCCTGGGTTCATAAAAACCATTTACAGAGCTGAAAACTTATCTGAAATAACAATTTAAAGATCCAATTAGCTTGCCAGCTGGATTTCTTTTTTTTTTTTTTCTTCACAAGCTAACTGCCTTCTAAAAAAATAGTGACCTATATTTAAACTCACGTTACTGGCAGAGCAAAAATTCTGGTTAAGGTGCCCTAAACTGTTATTGGT